>NC_141535.1:143432500-143485000 GCF_021556685.1 Rattus norvegicus | reverse complement strand
CAGTCAGTTCTTAATAGTGCCAGAATCAAACATCTGGACTAACTTTCAATATGAGTTTCCCTCTAGACTGTCTCCTTACCCTTCCCTTTCAAAATACAGATGGACACCTTATCTATCTAGCATGGTGCCTTGGAAGCACTGAAAATGGTTTCTTTTAAAATCAGAAGAAAAATAATATATATAACAAATATATTAAAAAACAAATCTGCATTTTAATCATCTTTGTGTTTATGTAGCTGAAACACAGGATTTAGATTTGTTAAAGGGAGGGAAGGTCTGCCATGAAGGCATGTGTGTCTGTGCACACACACCTGCACCTCCAACACACATGCCTCTGGTCTGCTCTGCACCCTATTATTATTCCAGTGAATAATTTGATTCAAAATTCTATGCATTCAGCTGCTACTGTAAGTCACACATTGTACTGCACAGAAGGAAACCTGAGGAGTGTGAAGGAATGGCCGGCAAGCAGGGTTTGGAGAACAATGATAACAAGATTGTTTCAGTGGACAGCTGGCAATGCAGAAAATGAAAGGTTCCTGCCCTGTGACAGCAGAGGGATGTGTCACAGCATCCCGGGAGGGATGAGGGACATTCGCAAATCATGCAGATGGCAGGACATGAGGCAGAGAGCACAGCAGGGACCATACTATTTTTCCTTTTCATGTTTCCATCTGAATCTCATTTTTTTTAAATATCCAAGTGAAGCAGGTGGGGGGATCTAAGGGATCAGATCGAAGGGCCTTCAAGCTATATATAGAAAGCAGTGGGGCTATGGAATCTGTAAGTAACAACATGACTAGTCATTGGAATTTTAGGAAGTCTCACTTAAGGGCTAAAACCAGGATGATCCAGCTTACTATTGCTTGATTGATACAGAGACAACAGCAGAAACTAAATACTCAAGACTCAGATTCAAAAAGTATCCCACAGGTGTGTCCCAGCTCTGACGAGACCTGCCCCTTGTTCCTGCACGCCACAGGGAACAGCTGTGACATCAACCAATACACGTGCCATCACTCACAGCTGCAAGCCCAGGTATTCACATTATGTCTGAACATCTGAGTGAGCAGGTGTTATGTTCTCCTCGTGTGATTTAAAGTACCTCAAAGCCAATGCCCGACCATGTATAGCTACTAAGTGGCAAGCACAGACAGGAAGGGTCCCACCCCCAGTCTGGACTAGCCTTAGGCCATTCAATGGACGTGTCTGTGGCTGAACCTCAGGGTAGCCTACACTGTATACACTGTTTTTATCTCTATTTAGATGCAATCCTGGAAGATCACTGAGTGAGGAATCTCTCCCAGACCAGGCAGTGTATCTGTTATATCCCAAAGCCCTGTGCTAGAATATATGAACCTGGCATATGACACGTCTTACAAGGTCAGAGGGAACACCTAAGACCCCCGAGGGCAGGAAGCCAAGCACACTCAAATTAGCAGTGGAAACGAACCAAGAACTGATCTTTCACTCTCTGGTATTTGAGAATGCCTGTTCTGTCACTGTGTCCACAGTTTAGCTAATTCACCTTCTAGGGGTTTCTATTCCCATATGCACAGATCTGTTTTCAAATGTTCAGCCTTACAGAGGAACACAGAATGGCTTCATCTTCAAGAAAATGACAGTGAAGAGACCCAGAGACCACTTCCATAAAACAACTTCTATGGGGCCAGGGAGAGAATTCCACTGTGCAGGCCAAAGGACCAAGAACCCACTGAAGAGCTGAGTGTGTGTGGAGGCATTTCAGTAATTCTACCCTTAAGAGGCAGGCACAGCATATTTTCAGAGAAAACTGGCTAATTTAATGAGCCTATCAGCCGGCTCTGGGCTTACTGAGGGACTCTAACTCCACAAGAGAATGGAGTATTAAGATCAAGGAGATTTCCCAACACTAGTCTCCTGTCTCCACACTCATGCCCCTGCATACACACAGACTTGTGTGTGTGTGTGTGTGTGTGTGTGTGTGTGTGTGTGCGCGCGCGCACACACACATACAGCATACACACAAACACATGAGTAGAAAGGTGTCTGTCTAATTGAAAGAATGTCTTTGATAGACTGAATCCAGAATCTCCAAGTAAAGAAGACAGACTCCCCCACACACCCTGGAACCGTTCTCTATTTACAGATGAAGGATCCAAAGGATATTTTGTAGCCAAACTGCAGCTGGCTCCTTAGAAGAAGTCTCAGCTCTGCAGTTTCTGGGATAATGAGGGATCAGTGATGTACAAAGAACAAAGGATCCCTGAGAACACAGGAGTTCCCCAGCTTTTCAGAAGAATTACCGAAGCAAAAAATGAATAGGGTTTGTTGGGACCATCTTGTTCCTGAAGTAATACATTTTTTCATCTCTGGCCTCCGTTTATCTACTCTCCTTGTCTTGCTACCCCACCCCCCACTCCCGGCAAGGAAAAAAATAAACAGAGCTAACATCACATCAGTATCATATAAAAATGAGTCTGGCTTTAAAGAAGCTCTGCTTTCCTATTCCCTTACACACCCAGCCATGAATATCTTATCAGTGTTTGTCTACACTTGTCCCTGAAACCCAAGAGACCTTCTGTGCCACCCACAAAGACACGTTTTTATCTCCTCACACCGTACCTCTGATTTGGCACTTGTAACCCTGAACACTGGGAGGATGATTGGATATGGGCACCCCTGAGGGCAGAATGTGCGGAACATCATGTGCCTGAAAGGAGAGCTTTCAGCCCTCCCCTGTTCACACTGCTCTCTCTAGCTGGATCCTTGGTCTCTTCAGATTGGCAGCCTGCCCTGGCCATCCTAGAGGCCCCTCACAGAGTCTTGTTTGCAGTTGGTGTTCACTGGAGAGGTTGGTCATTGTAGGCTCGGACAGAAGACAAGGAGCAATCCAGAGCAGAGAAAAGCCAAGCGTAGAGGCGCATATAAAACCCGAGAGCAGGCTGCTTTTGCAGTGCCTGTGATAACACTCCTTTGGATCTGATTTTGTCAGCCAGGTCCAGAGGGTAGGAATGGGGCCCAATGTGGTATCAGATAGCTGTGACCGGGACTCTAGACTATAGCAGCCTGGCAGCTTCTGAACTGGGCAGGATGAAAAGGGAGAAGGCTCATAGTGAGACTCACCTGCTGTTCCCTGCTAAGACCAGAAATGCTTAGAGATGATCAGGAAAGCTTGACAATTTACACAAGTGCCCTTGGTCTCCTGCTTGGCCATTGATGTGCTGGTTGTTGGCAACACTGATCTGCGACCGTCCCTAGGACCTGCCAGGCTCTGAAAGGGCAGAAAGGACACTGACCTGACCTCGGAGACTTCTATATTTAAGATGGATGTCTCTGCTGCTATTTCAGACCCAGTCTGTCACAACTCGATCATGAATTCTTCTAATGTTGCTTCTCTCCAATGCTGTTTCCCTGCAGCTGACATTACACATGGTGAAGGCACTTCTCTGTCTTTTCTTTCAAGAGGTAGAAAGAATGTCTAAGCGTTGCACTATAATTGTGGCAATGGTTACAGAGTAGAATGCTGATTAAAGCAGGTGTTAATTAACAGCAGGGCCACTAATGTCTATTTTTGAAGAGCATCATATGTGTTGCAAAATCAGACTCTTACATAAGATGACTGATAAGGGCAACTTCATAATATGTATTGCAGGGCTTAGGGTACTGGAAGCGAACCTGAGCAGTCCAGTCTCTGTGTGTGTGTGTGTGTGTGTGTGTGTGTGTGTGTGTGTGTGTGTGTGTGTGCGTGTGTAGGGATAATCTCTTCCACATTCATAGGAGTAGAGAGTTCAGCCATGGGAAGCATAAAGACAGTTTAGCTCAGCACAACTTAGTGGCTGGTATTGGGTTATGCTTCAGGAGTCTGACTCTGAGTGGTTTTTAGCCAGCATATTTAAACACAGCAAAAGTTTGTGGAAACTATTCTGGTGATAATTAACTCAATCTCAGGGTCACAACAAAGCATACATAAATCTCCTTGAGGAACATGACTCCATCCAAACTCTTTGTAAGGTCCATAATGATAGGTTCTATAAATTGGCTGAGATAAACATGCTTACAGTTGACTGAGACAAACAAGTGTATGGTAAGGTTTTGGAGGTGAGTCTGATTCCTGGACTGTCTTTACCTACATAGATGCACAATGCACATCTGTTTCAGCCTTCTAAGTGGAAAACAACGTTTGTGTTCCTTCCCTTGAAGGAACAACCCTGTATGCATGACATGTCTGGTTTCCCTAGTGCATGCCCTTGAGCACAAGTACCTCCATACCCCCTGCAGTGATGGGGCTGTGGAATAGCCACAGCGGTCCCCAGCTGCAGCCCCCATCCCTCCTATCCCTTAGCTGTGAGTGCTCTAGCTTAACCCTGTATTCACCACACTTTCCAGTCTCATCCTGGTCCCCTCAAGGAAAAATCTTGTTTCATTTCAGTATTTCCCACTCAAATCAATTTTGTTGATTTTTGCAGTGTTTACCCCAACCTACAGTTTAGATAGAGATTGCTCTCCATCTACCATAGTTCTAACCGAAAATGAGGCCCTATTTTGTAAACTACTGTAAACCACCCCCAACTCTCCTCTTGGTCCTCTCGGGGATCTCACAACATCTAGTTTAGCTAATCACTTCCTTTCTTTATAGTTCTCTGTGGCATCCAACCTTAACCACGTATCTGGATGTTTATGACCAGACCCCGGTCTATCATTCTTAGAAAAATGAAAAGAAGCCTTCCTGAAACCCCAGAGACTAATGATGCAATGGGGACCTGGCAAAGGCTCCTCGTGGCTGGGATTAGCACATTGGAGCTGCCCCAGATGATTTCCTCTCTCAGGGAGAAATCTCCACCAAATTATTAATGGTCTTCATTTGATTCTGTATGAAGGTGAACTTTCATAGTCCTAAAAGGAAATGTGAGTTCAAATAAAGGGCAGCATACATATGGCATTCACAGGTAGATATATTTATTTTGGTAGCAGGCAAAAGCAATCTGAAAGCTCTATAAAACTAAAATAAAGTGCTGGGGAAATGACTCAGCAGATAAAAGACCTGGGTTCAACCCCCCAGGATGCACATAAAAGCCAGATGTGTAGCACAAGGATCTGTAATCATACAAGAAGACTAGAGGCTGAAATGGGAGACTCTCGGGAAGACGGCCAGCCATGTAGTTCTGTGTACACAGTGTAAAAACAACAAAAAGGTCATATCACAAACAAAATACATAATAGCCAAAACCTAATGTTGTCATCACACACACACACACACATACACACACACACACACACACACACACACACACTTTTTTAAAAACTAAAAACTAGCCAGTATAATTAACAGTTCTTGCAAAATCGTTGACTTGAGGGTAAAACTATTAAAAAACGAGAGATAGAACTTGTGAACCCAGAATTACCAATGTGATCTGTGCCCAAAGATCGCATGTATACTTTGGTATGTAGTTTGTAACTGAGTTCTCTAAAGTAAGGTTCTTCCTTCTGGTTTTGAAATACATATTAATTGCTTATAAAATGCAAGTGACATTGTCTACTGGTTAACCTTGACCCTGAGGGGGACACAGACCCTCAACCATTTTTTATACCAATCAAACTGAAAATGACCAGCTGGCTCTTACCGAGATGCTCGTGAAGACGATGTTTGCCTCCCGTGCCCTCAACTTCCTTTTTTGGTCACTCTGTGTCACATCACCAGGTTGCTGTAGGGACAGGGCTCACACTGTGAAACCATCAGGCCCAGCCTCAGGCCTGCTAAGATGTGTGGCAGTGAGCAGGACTATCAGCCAACCTCTCCTGCCAAACCCAGCCTACCCCCTGATTTGGTAGGTCAGGTTTTCCTTGCAGGCCACCATGCTTACTCATTGAAGGTTTGTTGACTGCTGTCTCTGTGCTTCAGTGATGAGAACTTATGTTCTCAAAGACTAAACCATCTTCCTCTCCCAGTGTTTTCTGGAGAGCAGGTCTCACTGTGTAACCTAGCTGGACTTTCTGTACACCAATGTGTTAGTTAGGTTTTCTTGTGCTGTGATAAAATACTGACCAAAAACAGCTTGGGAAAGAAAAGTTTTTATTTCAGCTCACAGTTTATAGTACATAATGAAGGGAAATCGGGGCAGGAACTTGAGGCACGAACTGAAGCAGAGGCCACAGAGGAATGCTGCTTACTGGCTTGCTTCTCAGGCTCATGATCTGCTACCCTTTTTATGCCTCCCCAAACCACCTGGCCCAGGGTAGTACCACCCATAATGGACTCCCCGACACTCCATATCAATTACTAATCAAGAAAATGTCCCACAGACTTGACATAAGCCAATATAATGGAGGCATTTTCTCCATTCAGGTTCCTCCCTTTCCTGATTATCTTGTGCCAAGCTGACAAAAAAAAAAAAAAAAAAAAAAAAAAAAAAAAAAAAAAATCCTAACCAAGCTGTCCTCAGTTTCCCACACCAATTAAGTCTGAGATTACAGGCATGAACTATACCACATTTGACAACAAAACACTTTACAAGGTCCTTTCCAAATAGAATTCCTAGCTCCCTGGCCTAGAATAAATGACTTAGCCTCAATTTAATATGCTGATTGTAGTGCTATTGTAAAAGGTTTTTGTGATGATGCTAAGAGGTGTCAAACAAAAATAAGTTTACTTGGAAAAACGAAGTGTAGACTAAATAAGAAGGTACTCTCCCGGCCTGTGAAGTACAAGGCAAGGAATTAGGCATGCATTTCCCAAATTAATTTAACCTTCTAAGCCTACTGCCATGAAACGATTTGCAAGAGTCACTTTCATACATGTGTGTGTGCACCTCAAGGAATCACCAAGGCTCCTCAAGGGATGTTGATAGTTTAGAGTGAATTCATTTCCAGAGCTTAATTCTATATGCGTTAGTGCATAAGCTCCCTTTTGCTGGAACCAAGCACTCTGGATTACCTGATCCTATAATGCTAAATTGTGCTGGCCCCGGGGGAGTGTCCCAGGCAGATTTTTGTTAAGTCTGAAGCTTACATTAATGAGGTGTCATAGGATATGCCGAGACACTTGAATTCAAAGTAGTTGAAGTGGTCCAGGTTTGTGGTGTATGTTCTTTATTCTCAATCACTAGAGTGCATCAAGAATACCATTTCTTCAAGCTACATGAAAGGAAGCTCATGAGTTAAAAGAAAAATACCATTCTTTCTTTCAAGTTTGGTGTTCTTGGTTTGACAAGGAAGTCAGGACTCACTCCGATCAAGTTGTGAGATGTTCGTGTCCGTCGTGACCAGCCTCCTCCAGACTTCATCAGTGATTAGTATGTTCTACTCCTATTCATTAAAACAACCTTCAAATTTACAATGAGAAGAGCATTAGCTGTTAATTTAATGATGTGCAAAATGATATGTGGCTTCTCAAAATCCTCTTAGGAGGCAGGTGAATTACAACACTTGAATCTGTTTCTCCTGTAGGGCTAGTGTCTGAAGCACTATCTTGGGGTAACAGTAAATTAGACACGTCTATAAAAAAGAATCAACTAAGAACCCCAAGTGCAGCAGCATTTACGAATGCCTGGTTCTTTCCTTCTGCTCTCTTTCCCCGACTTGCTGTCTGATCAATGGGTTCATGCTTTCTATATGCTCCAAAATTACCCTCAGGAGGTTTGATGGGTTCATTCACACTAAGAAAGTACTTCATCTTGGGTTCATACTCTCATGTCTCCAGCACTTGTATTTTTATCACTGGAGAGAATAAAAGTCAGGAGAACCATAACAGCATAGGGATACTTCTCTGCTCTCCCTGGAAAGCCGCTGAGAAAGGTCCCTTCTTTGTGCAGCATTCCTTTTCAGGGGACCGTTCACTCTGCCCAGTGAGTGCTTCTTGGGCACTAACTAAAGAGTGCATCACAAGTACAATATGCCCTTGGCTCTGCCTGAGCACTGGAGCTGAGGCTGACAGTGGCATCCAGGTCTCAGAAGCACATTTCCTCTGGGGAAACAAAAAATCACACAAGTAGGGGGAGGTACCCTACTGGAACACTGTGTCTTCTCTTGGTGCCACCCACACCCAGCCAGCTTGTGGCTTTTAGGGCTGTCTTACTTTTTTTCAGACTTTTGAATAATCGGGAAGTTCTAACTTGATGAGTTTTCTCCAAGCTTAAAGGCGAGTTCAGCAAAAATATTTAGCAGAGCAACGGGAAGTCTACCAGTAGTTGTTCAGGCATGAAGCTAGATGTCTCAGCTGGTCTTCAATATAACGCCAGTGAAGAAATGGATTTGCCAACAAGAGCTAAAACAAGCAGGCAAAGAAAGAGTTTCTTTCTATGCCCTTTTAAGAGGCTGCCAGCAGAAGGCGTGGCACAGATTAAAGGTGGGTCTTCCTACCTCGAAAGGTCTGGATTAAACATGATCTCATTAAGACATTAATATTCACTTCAAATAACCTAATTAAGAGAAGAAAATCCCTCACAGGCGGTCTTAGAGTTACTGTTGCTGTGATAACATCGATCAAAACAACTTGGGGAGGAAAGGGTATTTATTCCTCCACAGCACTGTTCATCACTGAAGGAAGTCAGGACAGGAACTCAAACAGGGCAGAAACTTAGAGACATAAATTGATACAGAAGCCATGGATGAGGGATGATATTGTCCCTCCCCTATCAATTACTAATTAAGACAATGTCCTATGGCTGGACCTTAGGGAATCATTCTCCCAATTAAAGCTTCCTCCTTTCCGATGACTCTAACCTGTATCAAGTTAATGTAAAACTAGTCATGATGACTGACCCCTTGTCAACTTGACACAAACACATTATTTTTAAGCGATCCTTTCCTTTCTTGACCTTTCTCAAGATCACACATTAATATGAACATTCCAATAAAACCATACCAAATTTAAGGCCCACAGTTTTTAAAAATTCAACCTCTTTAAAGTAGCCAATCTCTGAAAATTTAAAGTCTCTCAACTGTGGGCTGATAGTGGTCAGAGACCAGACTAGATGCTAAGACTTTTAGCTATAGAACCTACCTCACGGTTATATGTACTTTGTAAAGAATTATCTAAATAGCCACACCTTAAGTGCATCTTATTATGTACCAAGCATCAAAATGATAGTTACTTGGAAACTTTTCTCTAAATTGTATTGTTTTAAATATGCTGACAATTAACCACCTGGAATCAGAGCTCAAGTCTGATTCAGGTTGGCAAAGTTGATCTGAACCAAGTTTTCATTTTCACCTCTTTGTGGCTCACTTTCCTGCCTGAACACCTACAGGATCCCCCTTCAGGGCAGGAAGTTACAGGCAAGAGCTCATGCAGATGCCATGGAGGTAGGGGTCATGCTTACTGGCTTGCTCAGCCTGCTTTCTTATAGACCATTAGCCCAGAAATGGTGCCACCCACATGGTTTGGGCTTTCTCCTCCATCAGTTACTATTTAAGAAAATGTCCTACAGCTGGATCATAAGGAGACATTTTCTCAGTTGAGGTTTCCTCCCTTCAGATGACTCTAGCTGGTGTCAAGTTGACTTAAAACTAGCCAGGACACAGATCTACCCAGTTACTTGGGCTTTAGTTAGTTCCAGATGTAGTCAAGTTAATGACCAAGAATAGCTACCACAGGTGGAGTTATTTACTGAAAGTCTGTTGTATCCCATTCTGATTCCTATGGCATTGTCCCTACACCTCTTCCTCCAGTGAATCAGGTAGGACTATTTGTCTTAGTCAGGGTTTCTATTCCTGTACAAAACATCATGATCAAGAAGCAAGTTGGGGAGAAAAGGGTTTATTCAACTTACACTTCCACATTTCTATTCATCACCATAGGAAGTCAGGATAGGAACTCAAGCAGGGCAGGAACATGGAGGCAGCTGATGCAGAGGTCGTGGAGGGGTGCTGCTTACTGGATTGCTTCCCCTGGCTTGCTCTGCTTACTCTCTTATAGAATCCAGGACTACCACCCCAGGGATGCCACCACCCATAATGGGCTGGGTCCTCCCCCTCTTGGTCACTAATTGAGAAAATGCCTTACAGCTGGATCTCATGGAGGGATTTTCTCAAGGGAGGCCCCTTTCTCTGTGATAACTCCAGCTTGTGTCAAGTTGACACACAAAACCAGCCAGTACAACTATGATCAAGAAATTCCATTGAAATAAACTCAATAAATAGCAATAAAGTTTATGGAAACTCTAGACATTGGTTTATATATTTGAAATCTGCTGCCATTTTGATGTGGGACTGGAGGACTCACTCGGGAACTTGGGTGATACTACAGAAATCCTTAGGTTTGCCTTGCTACAACATAAGCTCTACAATTAGGCAGCACATGATGGGTGACAGTAACCCACTTGGTCTACCCTCTTTACATGTCCCCATGGCTTTAGCAGGTATAGGCCTCATGCTCCATTGCCCAGAGAAAGTCCTGTCAAGCTGAAAAGGGATAGTCTCTTTCCTAAAAGTCTTAACATGTGTCTGGTTTTTTAAACATTCCTATGAACTAATCTCAGAGCTCAATCAGGCTAAACTAATCTGTGTCTTGGGAACAGAGTAGGCCTCACCCAAATCATGAGGCTTACCTTTCCCTCTACCTAAAACTAAGTTCTTGCTAAACCTTGGCAACAAGTTACATTGACTGATCTTCTGAACTCTTGACTTTCACCTTAACATGACCTTTAAGACAGAGCCCTATTTTCTACATACTGTCTTTTCTGGACCCAGATAGATCCAGGGCCCAGACTACTACCTAGTAGCTGGCCTGATTATTTTAGAACTGAATTTCAGAATGGGTATCCATCAGTCCTCTCCTCCCTTTTCCTGTAGAGCTTTCCTCTTTAACCAAGTCAGCAACTGTTAATACAGAAAGGTCAGGGGAGTGACCTTTTCAGACTGCTTGAAATACACCTAGGCCAGCTAGGTTTAGCAAGAACTTAGTTTTAGGTAGAGGGAAAGGTAAGCCTCATGGTTTGGGTGAGGCCTACTCTGTTCCCAAGACAGAATATTTTAGCCTGTAGCTAAATAGACTAGCTTCTTTACTCTAAGCTCTGGACCAATGGAGAAGGAAAATGTGGATAAACACTACTCTTTTGTCCCACTAAACTCCCCTCCATGAAGCCAGTTGTTCACATTGTTCTGCAGACAGTTCAGTTAGTGATTATCCAGGTTTCAACAGGGCTCAGTCCATCGAGTACAGCAAAGGTACTTGGTACTTTGGTGTAAGTTCCTCTGGAGGCTAGATTCTGAAACCGCCCTCCCCTTGAACCTCATGGCCTATCACACGTGCCAATGTGGTAAACCCTACTCTTGAAACAATTTTGCCTTCATTCTTTTGGGACACTAAGACACAGTATGCATGACCAAGCCATAGCTTGAGTGTCCCCCACCCTTTGGTAACCAGAGAACAGCTGGTGTTATCTGTGCTATCCCTGAATACCTCATGACTGACTTGTCACCAGTGACAATGACTGCTCTGCATACCAACTTTGAAAACTACCCTCTTCCTGGCTCCAGTCAACGGAAATCAAGCCCAACTTACCTGGAACCCTTTCCTATCTGAGACCCAGATCACCTTCTGACAGTGGGACTGACCTTCCCCTGAGATAACAGGATTCTGGAAGCAAAAATTTCTAAAGCAGCTTCCTATATGTCTTAATCTGAAGAGCATCTCTCAGATAAAACTCCAGTCCCAGTCAGCACAGTCTTCTAGGCTTTTCTTCATAAAAGCAAGTGTCATTAAAACCTCCTGCTCTGCCTTCCTCTCCAGTGTCATCTAAAGCATCGGGATGTCTTGAAAGAAGACATTCCTCCTTTTCCTTTAGAGACTGAGTTCTTTTCTCCTCTCACTAATATATTAAAAATGTATTACTTCACTTTATTTTACTCGCAACCCACTGCTCTGTAGTGTCCAGGCAGTCCACAAATTGGAAGGCAGTTCACGTTCTACTCCCCAAAGGCTTTTTTGGCACAAGAGGTGCTCTAGAATTTATAGGGTCCTGAAACTATTCTCTTTCCTTTCCAATAAGTCCTTAGATACTCTTTTTTATAAGTTCATGTAACTGTGGGTGACCGTCAATGCAGAATCTTTGCAAAAGTATTTTTGGTAATGCAAACGTAATGGTCATATGCTTTTCGGTGTTCCAATCACAGACATGGGCTTTTGTGAATTAAATTTAGGCTAGGGAAATGACCTATGACAATGTCTCCACGAGGAAAGGCAGCAGAAAACGAAGGCTGGGAAAATAAAGAACTGGGGCTCTGAGTAAGAAAAAACCATGGTCTGAAGAGAAAGACTCCTGAGGACTTGTGACTTGTTTACTTATGAGAGATGACACCTTAACAAGCCTAGTGCCAGTGTACTGACTAGTTTGGGGTATCGGCTTGGCACAAGAGAGAACATCAACTGAGAAAATGTCCCCACCAAATTAGCCTGTGGGACATTTTCTTGATTAGTGATTGATGTGGGAGGGTCTAGCCTATATGAGTGGGGCCACCACTGGGTAGATGACCTGGGAATTTGTAAGAAAGCAGGCTGGTCAAGCCAGTACCAACCTTCCTCATGGCCTCTGCATCAGTTCCTGCGAGCCTCTAGGTTTCTGCCATTTAAGTTCCTGCCTTGGCTTCTTTCAGTGGACTATGACCTAGGATGTGTAAGCAAGATACATCTTTTCCTCCACCCCTAAGTGCTTTTGGTCATGATGTCTTCCCATAGGAACAGAAATCCTAAGATGGCAATGACCCAGTCCTGATCCTGATTGTCCTGGGGTTCTTGGAGTAGATTAGAAGCAGGCTTGAACCTGAAATGGGCAACCATTTTCTTGTCCTCCAGTGTCCTACCTGCCTTCTCTGATAATGGACAGACCAGAAGAATCAAGGCAGAATACAGCCACACACAGAATGACAGCTGTGTGGTGATGGGGTAGTTAAATTGATGGAGTAGTCATTATTCAATGTAAACCAGCTTAGTGGATAACCTGAATGTATATAACTTTATCAATTACACCCCAACAAATCTCAAAAGCAAAACACTCACAAACATACAAATTTTGAAAATAGGGAGTTATATTATCCTTGGAAAAAGTTCTAAAGTCTTGGGGTTAGAGAAACAACAGCTCCATGGTTAAAAGCACTTTTTACTCTTACTTTAGACCCAGGTTTGGTTTCCAGCACCCATATGGCAGCTTACGACCATAAGCAACTGGAGGTTCAGGGCATCTGGCACCCTCTTCTGGCTTCCACTGGAACCTGGCACGCACACAGTACACATGCAGGCACAAAACACTAATTCACATAAAATAAAAATTAATAACAAAATTAAATTTTTAAGAAAAAAAGGCTTTGAGCCCCAATCAGTTTTCAGTTATCCCCCAAGTTACACTGGCACAGGGTCCACATTCACAGGTCAGAAGCTAAAACCGGTGGTTCACAGTACTAAACAATATATTAGGTTCTATCTTCATGCTTCTGTTTTTGTTTGAAACAGTGTCTCGTGTAGCACAGGCTGGCTTTGAACTCATAACCTTCCTGCTCCTACCTCTCCAGTGTTATGATTATACCAAAATCTAAATGAAGAAACCCCAATCCCACATTCCTAGACAGCCCAAAGAGCTACCTCTGACCCTCCTGAACTCTTAGGCCTGAGCCAGCACTTCTTTTCTTCATGGAACATTCTGGTTCTCTTTTCTTCTTGAGCTCTAGCAGACACAATGAGCAAATCAAGACCTAAAGGAGTGAGAGCACCAGGCTTGCCTGAATATTTAGGAACCAGTGCAATTCTATGCAGCTCTGTCCCCTCAACTGGCTGCGTCACTATTCATCTGAAAGTAAAACCTGCTTGGAGCTCTTACAATTGGATGCGTTTTCCAAAAGTGTATTTTCTGACAGTGAGCACTTGAAATTAATGATGCCATAAATCTTAAGATGGCTACCTTCAAGTCAGCTTAGCTCAGGTTTGGGCCCCCTGAAATCCCCTGAGCTCCTAGTTTACGCCAGTAAAACAGATACCTTATCTACACCCTTGGTCTCTGTTGTGACGACTAAATGAGATGAGATTTGTAAAGCCTTGCGATGCCTTAGTATTGATTGTCAACCGGCCATGATCTAGAAACCCCATACGTTTATGGGTTGAATAAGCTGAAGTAGGGAGAGCCACCCAAATGCAGGCAGCACAGTGCCACAGCCTAGTGTCCTGGGCCAATTAAACACAAGAGCGTGTGTCGGTTACCATTATTCATTATGTTCTGCCCCCTGCAAACGCGCAGATGTAATGTAACTGGAGGTGGCTCATGCGCCTGCTGCCGCAATTTCCTCTTCATGACGCCCTCACTCTGATAGATCGTATCCTCAAACTGTGACCCCCAAATAAACCCTCTCCTCCTTAAATTCCTTTGCCAGGTATTTTGTCACACTAGAAAACTATACAAGCCTGACATAACACTTGAAAAACATACTCTCAACGAATGATGCTTATCCATATGTTACATGAAAGCCACGGTACAGTGTATGCACAACAGCCAAGTAGGCAGAAGACAACAGTAGAAAGAGGGAGTGCACTGGGAAACAAGGAAAATAAGCCAGCACCACTGCTCTCCTGGAGGGCATGTGTGAGTGGCAAGAGAAGGTCGGGCAAAAAGGAAACAATAAAGATAACTTCAGACATTCATAAATGGTAGGAAGGAAATGAAACAGGGTGAAATGACGGTGAAGTGTGGATTGTTAGGAAAAGTCTCTCCAGAAAGATAATGCCCACCAGCCAGAAGAGATGCCATGGGAATATAGAAGGTAAGGTGATTTGGACAGCAGGTATCAAGGGCTGGGGCAGCATCAGGCTTGACCTGATAGAAGAGCAGAGTGCAGGCACGCTTGTCTGAAGTCAAGTCCCTGGATTCTAAGTGTCTTCCACTATGCCTAATGCGTGCAGTGCTGGGGCAAACCGAGAGTTTTCTGCCTGCTAGGCAAGTCCCCTGCCAGTTGATCCACATCCCCACATCAAGGTATATATATATAATTTTTTAAGTCCACTTTCCTGGTGAGAAAACTGAGGCAGGGATGCTCAGTAACAGCTGGTGCGAGGCTTCTTTTTACATCATAGTTTTGCCTCTTTCCTAACCAAATTGCACAAGTACGTAACTTTTGTGATTTGAGTGATGTATGAAGAGAAACCAAAACTATATTTATTTTGTCATTTGTTGCTTTAAATAAGTGCATTTGTTTTCCTTCTTCCTAAAGATGGAAGCCCCAATTTGGTGTTTTATCTCAAGTATACTCTTGGGGACGTGACTACAGAAAGTGACTTTGATGTGACTTTGATTAAGTGACTGATTAATTGGTGCTCTCCTGATTGATGGAGGAAAACCCTTGCTGAGCCAAATGAAGCCCACGAATCTCCTCTGCATTGCCTAGGAATTTTCAAAAGCACGACAGAGCACTGGATTAAAGCAGAAAATCTTGTTTTTCTACTTATCCTTCTAAGTTTTCATCATGGATGTACAAGAACAACCGACTCTTCTTAACCCTCTGCATCCCACCTCAAAAGTTCCACATACAACAGGGTAACAAAGAGCAGAGAGCGCTTACATCCTAAATACGTTAAAGATAGAATCGTCAGATAGGAGGGAGCCTCCATTGAGAAAATGCCTCGAGAAGATTGAACTGAGGCAAGCCTGTGGGGCATTTTGAAATTAGTGACTGAAGTAGAAGGCCTCAGCCTGTCGTGGGTGGGGCCCTCCCTGTGCTGGCTGCTCTGGTTCTATCAGAAAGCAGGCTGATCAAGCTATGCAGAGCAAGTGGCTCCTGCATGGCCTCTGCATCATTTCCTGCCCTGTGTGAACTCCTGTCCTGACTTCCTTCAATGATGAACTAGAATGTGGAAATGCAAGTCGAATAAGTCATTTCCTCTCCAAGTGGTATTGGTCATAGTATTTCATCACAGCATCCTAAGATGAGTATCAGAGATGCTTATCTGTGTGTCTGTCCTTCCGTCTAGCCTGAATCTGTCTTAGTCTTTACCTTTGTCATTTTATCAAACATTGAGGTCCGTTTACTATTTCTGATACTTTTAGGGCTCTCTCTCTCTCTCTCTCTCTCTCTCTCTCTCTCTCTCTCTCTCTCTCTCTCTTTTCCCGCCCCCTCTCTTTCTTTTTCTTTTTAAGAAATCTTGCCCTGAGAAAGGTTCACAGCTACAGTTAACCCGTTTCAGTTTAACTATGGGACATGTAAACATACTTTCACTTAAAGTACAAGTGACAAGCTTATAGTTTAACACCCAGTGTAGTTGCTGGCCTGCTAATAAAGGCTTTCTATTGGCTTAAACCCATGTCCGAGCAGTCTTCTCTGGTAGATAGCCCACAACCACAACCATTACTTACTGGTAGCTTCTAAAGCTTCCCTTTCTCACACTTTTCATGACACCAACAAAGGTCCCTTTTGTTCCAGGGATGTACTTTGGAGGATTCTGATAATGTCTCCTCTCCCCAGGTAAGAGTTTTTTTTTTTATTGTTGTTCTTTTGGCATCTGTGTTAAAAAAAAAAAGAATTCAACAGCCAGACCTGTCTTCCATCCAAGGAGACCATGGAGATCTGGCCCAGTGCTGTGCTGGCCACCCCTTTCCACATGCTAAAATGTTGTCTCCTTAACATCACACCATAGTAGTCTCTGGCTCTCTCACTCTCTCTAGTTCTCTTGAGTTTTCTTGCTCTCCCTCTCAATCCAGTTCCCACCTAACATCCCCTCCTTCTCTCTCTCTCTCTCTGTGCCCCCCCAACCTTCCTGATAGGAGACTCCATGCCCCTTTCTAGCCTGAAACTTGACTACAACCACCTCCCCAGCGCCCAGGCTAATGGGCAGAAGGCTGGTTTCAGTTTTACTCTGGGATCTGCAAACGGCCTTTCACTTAAACTATAAATCACAAGCTGCCCTGAGGGCAGCAGCTCAGGATTACTACACAAAGGGTGGGCAGACCCTTGAAGGAAGTAATCAGGGATATAGAGCTGTCAAACTTCACAATAAAAGTAATGTTTGGTTAAATTTAAGTTATAGAGGAAAAAATAAACCTGTTACATTTAATTTTTCAGATCAATAAGGTAGGTCCCAATATTGGATAGGACATAACCTCAGTGGCATCATGAGAACCCAGGAAATTGCCAAAGGGTGAGAACACAATAGGAATAAGAGTTTAGGGAGGGAAATAACCATGACCCCCCTCATTCCTGCCGGTAGAACCAGCATGCACCAACAGAAGAAACAGTTCTCAAGGGGCCCGAGAATGTTTCTGAAAATAGAAACATTGGTGCTAGCACAAGCCTGTCTTGGAATTAGCCTGAACAGTTTGGCACTGCATCCAAGAAAGAGCAAAGTGGGGCAAAAACAAAAAAAGGAACAAAAGAACTATGTACCAAGACAGTGTCTGTCATGCCTGTCAGAGGCTCATCTTGGGACGCCAAGTCTGTGCCTGAGAAGCTCATCTGCTTCTGGGATTTCTGTTCTCTCCCTTTTTTGTCCCTTGTTTCTCAGTCAAGTGTTTTTGTGAGTTTTTTTTCTATTTATCTCTCAATAATTAATGTTCTTGCTGTAATTCTGCTATAAAAAATTTATTTACATTCCAAATGTTGTCCTCCTTCCCTGTCCCCTCTCCAAGAGTTTTTTACCTCTTCCCATTTTCCTCTGAGAGGGTGCTCCCGCAACCACATCCTGTCACCCATCTACCCTCCACCTCCCATTCCCCTCCTTTGGGGCATCAGGTCTCTACAGGACTAGGCACATCCTCTCGCACTGAGGCCAGACAAGGCAGTCCTCTACAACATATGTGCAGAGACCACAGACTAGTCCATGTATGCTCTTTGGTTAGTGGCTTAGTCTGTGGGAGCTCCCAGGGGTCCTGGTTAGTTGATATTGTTGGACTTCCCATGGGGTTGCCCTCCCCTTCAGTTCCTTCAGCTCTTCCTGAAGGGGAAGAGGTCTCTGACCTCAGTCCAATGGTTGGCTGTGAGTATCTGCATCTGTCTCAGTCAGCTGCTGGTAGAGCCTCTCAGAGGGCAGCCATGCTAATCTCCCGTCTTCTGCCATCCTCATGGTTGGATTTATAATGCAATCATGGCCTTTCCTCTTTCACACATGCTGTAATTCTTGATCACCGTCAATCCATTCCCTTTGTAGCCATCAGGTTTCCCTACCTCTCCCTCTCGATAATTATTGATCTACACATAATAAAATTCACCAATTTATGTGTACAGTTCTGAGAGATTTGCCAAATGTACATATATGGTGAGGTAACCACTGCAGGAATTAAGATAACAGGACATTTAAACCATGCCAAAAACTTCTTTAAAACTAATTAGCAGACAGTTTCCTATGCCAGGATGGTGGCAATACTGAAGTGCTTTATCCCAGTTAAGTAGAATTAATAAACTTTGATGTCTAATGTCTTTCACTTTGTAAAATCCTTTTGTGACTCTATGCTGTTGTTTATCAATCATCCTTCTTTCCTTACAGTTGACTAATATTCAACCATATTGATTCTCTTTCATTTTTCTATGAATCCATAAATTGATGTTTGGTTATTTCAAATCTGAGGCAAATACATAGAAGGTTCTTCCAATATTCAAGTAACCTTTTTTTATAAATTAAGTTTTCTTTCTCTTTGGTAAATAGCTACAAGTGGAATCTCTGGATTATATGATAATTGTACATTTAACTTATTTTAAATTACCAGTGTCTAAGAGTTTCAGTTAGTCTATATTGTTGCCAGCTGTGTAGTATCTGGTCCGGTGTGTGTGTATGTGTGTGTGCATGTATGTTCATTATATCTATATGTCAGTGTGGTGGGGTACATTTGTGTGCAGGTGCTAGTATGTTCATGGAGCCAGACAACGATGTGAGGTGCGTTCCTCTATCGTTCTCCACCTTAGTCTTTGAGACAAGACCACTCACCGATAAAGTTAATTAAATGTGTCCTTTGGCAATTTCATATAACGCCTCCCTTTTGCTCTTAACCCCACACTCTTTCACCACTCACCTTCCCATGTTCACACCCCTCCTTGCTGTTTTTTCCTCATATTCATGCCCTTCTGTTTATGTGTGTGCCTCCAGGTTTGACCAGTATTATTTGTGTGCCCATAAAATTTGAACTACTCATTGGAGCTCTTTGAGTTCTCCAGTGGCTACACATGTGGAGATAGTGACTCCTCTCACCCCTAGCCAAGCTGATCAGCAGCAATAGGAAACAGTAAGGGTATATAAAAAGGACATGGCAGAAGGAAGATTACTCACTGCCTGCATGTTTGGCCTTCCCTTTCCTCAGAGTTCACTTATACTGTTGTTCCTGCTGCTGCTTTTCGTACTGATATCAGAAGTGTGTAGGCTTCCAACATAGACTAATGATCACTGGCTCTCTAGGAAACTTTCAAGTTTTTCAGCACTAGATTGAGACAGCCTTGTGGACTGAACAACTACCAGGTTCTTAGCCTCTGCTTCTCAATAAGTCAGTCACTATGTGCCTGCTCCAATCTCTGAGGCACCAATCCTCAAGGACTGGGCAACTACCAAGTTGTCAGTCTCTCAGGTATGATTCAGCTATTGTTATTTTGTTGTAGCTGATTTAATAACGTTTGAGTACATACACACACACACACACACACACACACACACACACACACACACACACACCATTGGTTCTGCTCCCTGACTAATAGAGAACCCTGACCCCTGACTAATACAGGTGTCAACTAATTCAGTCTTTCACCATTAAGGGTGATAATAACAATCAATTTATAGGCTCCGGTGAATGTTCCATTCACATTAGACAGAATTGTTTATTCAACCATTGGGTGGAACAGTCAATAAATATCAAATTGGGTCAAGGTGATGCTTTTCTCAAAGATGAGATCTTTCCATTCTGTTTCTAAAGTTTTGAGTGTTTCTATTACAGATCTACATTGTTGTTTTAAAAAGTTTTCTCTTTTTGTGTGTGATTATAATATAATTACATCATTTCTTTTTTCCCTTTCCTCTCTCCAAACCCTCCCACATATTCCTCTTAGCTCTCTTTCAAATTCATGGTCTTTTTTTCTTCATTATTGTAATGCATACATACATGCATACATACACACATTTCATTCCTAAAGACATAAACATAACCTGCTCGCTTTGTACAACATAATTTATTAATATTCATGGCTGACCGTTTAGTATTGGATAACTAAGTGCTATGTTTTTCTACATTAGTTTGCCAAATCCTATTACTGTGTCTACTAAAATGATCTTGAGAATTTTTTGTAGTCTGTTTATATGTACATATATTATCTATATGTAATATGAATTATTGCTGATTGATTTTCAAAAGATGAACCAGTCTTAAATTTCTATAGTAAACACTACCTGGTCATGATATATTATCTTTATATATTCCTAGATTCTGTTTATTAATACTTTGTTGATAATGATTGCGTCTCTGAAGATTGGTAGTTAGAGATATAGGTCTGGATTTTCTTTTCTTGCAATATCTTTCAGGGTTCTGGTCCCTTAGTCATACTGGCATTAAGGAGTTGGGAAGCTTCTCTCCTCTCCTTCTATTTTCTAGATTGTTATTCCTTTAGTGTTCATCAAGGTCACCAACTGAGGTGAGAGTCTGCTTGTCAGAAAGGTTTGTAGTCATCAATTTAATTTCTTAACAGTTTTAAGAATACTCAAATCACATACTTATGTTGGATGAATTGTGATACTTTTTGCCTTTTCAAGAAATTTGAGTCTACTTCAGTTGACTTGTCCAAGAAGCATGAGTGATTCATAGCTTTTCATTATGTACTTTTGATGTCTCAAGAATCTATAGTTACAGCCTTAATCTCTCCCCTCAAACTTCCTCCCCTTCTCCCACCTCCTCCTGTTCCTCCCTCCCTCTCTTTAATGAGTTTTTCATTTTCTCTATTTTGCCACTTTAAATTTTATATATTTCTACTCTTTTCACAAATATATGCTTTCTTCTTTTGCTTTATTTTTAATTTACTCTTTTTTTCCCCAGCCTTTGGAGCTAAAAGTTGAAAAACAACATTAAAATTTGACTCAGGTTAGCTCCATAAATTTTACTCTATGAATTATTTTAAAGCTAATGTGTTATATTTCCATTGTTTTCTCCAACTGAAACAATTTTGTAATTTACCTTATAACTTCTTCTCTCACCCACGTGTTATTTGACACTTGTATTGTTGAACTTTCAAATATTTGGAGATTTTCCAGGTAGCTTTTTACCATTATTTCTGATTTGATTCAGTTAAAGACAAAGAAAGTCTTTTGTATGACTGATTTTCACAATAGCTGCACACAGTTTATAGTCCCACCAGGGGCAAATAAATATTCCTCCTTCCCCACATCCTCACCAGCATTTGTTGCCATGGTTTTGGGGCTTTTTGTCTATTTATTTATTTAGCTAGCCATTCCAAGTAGGGTGAGGTGTCATCTCAAAGCAATTTTAATTTGCATTTATCTAATGGCTAAGAATGTTTATCACCTTTTGAGGCATTCATTGTCCATTTCCATTTCTCTTTCTGAGAACTATCTGTTCAGTTTATTAACCTGTATGTTGATTGGATGGGGGGTTTGATATTGAATTATTTGCAATTATTTATACTAATCTGCTAATTATCAATTAATCTGGTAATGTAATTGTCAAAGATCTGTAACAAAATATGCATGGGTCTCTACACTCTCCTAATGGTTTGTTTCCTTTGCTTTGCAGAAACTCCAATCCCATATAATGCCATCATCAATTGCTGGAACAGCTCCCGTGCTAGTCAGCCCTTGACAGAAAATGCCTCTTATACCTATAGCTTGGTGCAGTTTACCTGTGAATCTTCTCACAGTTTCTAATGTTAAGGTTCTCCAGTAAGGTATTTGATCTATTTTGAATTGATTCTTGTATGGAGTGAGAAATAAGGATCTCATTGTAGTCTTACTAGCATTGGTTATTAAATGGGCATTCTTTTCTCTGTGTATGTCTTAGACACCTTTGTGAAAAATTACGGGACTGTAGTCACATGGGTTTATTTTTAGGTCCTCTGTTCTAGTCTGTTAGTGGCTGGGTTTGTAATATGAGATGAGGTAGCTTGACACTTCCCGCTATGAAGTTGTTAGGAGTGGTTTGTTTTGTTTTGATTTTTGTTGTTTATTTTTGTTGTTGTTATAGTTTTTGTTTTGCTTTTGAGAATTGCTTTAGCTGTTTTGGGGTCTTTTGTGCTCCTATAAGAATTTTGGAACTTTTTTTAAGCTCTAGGAAGAATGTAACAGGAACTTCAGTGAGCATTTCATTAAATTTCTAGATTGCTTTAATCAGTGTAGTCATTTGTTACAATATTAAGTCTAATTTTGTCAATACTTGAACATGGAGATTTTCTTGTATCTTCTTCAATTTCTTTTTTCAGTTTGTTAATATTTATTCCTAGTTCTCTCTGTGTGTGTCTCTGTCTCTGTCTCTGTCTCTCTCTGTCTCTCCCCACACCACTCTGCTTGTGAGGCACTCTCAAGTCAGTGGGAATGACCAGGATCAGCTGGAATGCCAGGAGAAGTTCTCTATCATGCTTTTCTCAATGAAGATGAAGACCAACAAAGTGTTGCAAAGCTAGCTATGCAAGCACCCTATCACTGTCTGTTGAGTCCTATTTTGGCTCAGCAAAACACTGTGAGTCACACCGTGTGAGTCAGCATCATATGATCTAATCAGAAACTTCTACTTCATTAGAGTTATCTGAAAAAAGGGACCAACAATTGAGAAAATGTATCTATAAAATTGGACATGGGCAGGCCTGTGGGACATCTTCTTACTTAGTAATTGATATGAGAGCTAAGTTGTGACATCCCTAGGCAGTCGTTCCTGGAGTATTTAAGAAAGCAGTCTGTGCAAGCCTTTGAGAGCAAGATAGTGAGCAGTACACCTCTATGACTTCTGCATCAACTCCGGCCTCCATGTTCCTACCTTGAGCTTTTACCCTTAACTTCTATCAATAAAGGACCTTGATTATGTAGGCTGAAATAAACCTTTTCTCCCTCATGTTGCTTTTGGACATGGTGTTTTATCATAGAACCTCTAAGTCAAAAATTAGTGGTAGGGTATTACTGTGATGAACCTGTGATGAACCTGACCATGTTGTTTTAGGGAGGCTTGTGGAAGGAGTTTGGAACTTGGGGCCAGAAATGCTGCTGAGTGTTCAGACCTTAAGCAGTTATTTTTGGAACTTAGAAGACAAACTTGGAAGTCATGTGAATGGTAGAAGTCTGGCTCCATCATCAGAAGGAAGTGTTAGGAGTCCTTTAAAGACTATTATGGCCACTTAATATTTTGTGGCTCTGGTCAGCTAGATTGAAAAAATGGCTGTGATCAAGAAGAGATCAGAGCCACTGAAGTGAAATCTTTGCTTTTCTAGGACAATTGATGTTAGTTAGCTGTAGTTGAGAAATTAGCAAGGATCAAGAAGAGAACAACATCAATGAGGATCACAAATCTGGGATTTCTCTGAGTTAGCACACAGAGGATATAGTCCAGAGGAGGTGAGCACACAGTAATTGTGGTACAGAGTGATTGCGTGAGTTAGCATATGGTCCAGGGGGCAGAGGGTGGGGGATGAGGGACTGGGATCGGTGGAGGCTGCATCTCATGCTGTCAGCTAAATTTTGAAATGTATAAGAGTCACCCAAGTGATATTCATTTCATAGTCATTGAGGAGTTATGGAGAGAAGCTGAAGCTTGGCACTTGTGACAGACTGGGAGGCCCTGAAGATAGGCTAAAAGAGGCCACTAGTAAAGGTGCAATCTCAGTGGCATTAGAAGTCCTAGGATTGAAGGGATCTTGGAGAGAAGTTGAAGCCAGACACTGTGAGATAGGACCAGAGTTCTTGAAGATAGCTGAGAAGAGGCTATGGTGAAATTGCAGCCCTGAGAGACCTCAGCATTTTGGAGATGACAGTACCGTGGCTGATCACAGCGACAGCAACAGCTGTGGAGGGGAGCAAGCTGGTGAGCAGCACTCCTTCATAGCTTCTGCTTCAGTTTCCATCTCCTGTGCCTTGCTCTGACTTCTCTCAGTGATGAAATGCTGTACATTTAATCAGTACTCCTCCTCACGTTCAATTGATCTGTCAAGTTGACAAGGGATCAATTGTCTTGGTTAGATAGATTTTTTTGTCAATTTGACACAAGCTAGAGTTATTTGGGAAGAGGTAAACTCAGCTGGGAAAATTCCCCCACCTGATTGGCTTGTGGAGACCAACATAATACAAAGCATACAGACAGATTCCGTGACACTGTTCTTTCAAAGAACCAGAGAACTGAAGTGAAACAGATTGGATTCTTCCTTCAAATTAAAATTCTAGATGGTGGGAAACCAGATTATACTTGATTTAAAGGGATCCATCCAACTAGTAGAAAGTTGGACAAATGGGTGAGGTCTCAACTCATGTGGAAGCCAAGTATGTTCAGGAAGGAACATTCACCTTGGGAGAGAAGCCACTTGTTTTTGAATGGCTCAGTTCTGACAGAGATGTCTAAGCCCAGTCATGGAGGAAGCCATTTGGTCTGGGAGAAGGGCTGACAGGGAGAAGTGTTGGGAGGTATATGTGTCTTCTGCTATCACTGCTTATTTTCCAGAGAAACACAACTGTAGATATTGTGACAACTTTGAGTTCTAAGTTGCTTTAGATAACTGTAAAGACACTAACATTTATTGAGGACTCCTTTCAAGATTTTTGGGGATGTGGGATGGAACGGTTGGGTCTCAGAGGTTTGAAAACTTCATATAGTATCACTGTAATGGCAGTGATTATAATTTGTAAGTGAGGGGACAGAAAGGTTATTCACATGTATTCATGTTGGGTTCTATGCTTTACCACGGGCCAATAAAAATGAAAGGCATTCTCAGATTGTTTAGTGAAAGCTTGTCAGGTTAGAATCCTGACTCCTGTATTCATCAACAACCATACAGAGTGAGATAGATACTGTGAATGTGATGGTAAATGGTGAATAGAATGATTTCTTTTGGAGAGTTAATATACTGTCAAAGTGGAATTTTCAAAAAGTCAAGGCATAACTTCTGTATAAATATAGCATGAACACATGCCAAACACGTTACTTAGTTCATTAGTGAAGGAACTCGAAAAATGGTAAATCTGGTGCAAAGAATATTGGAAGAACTGGATGTTTGTTGGCAACAAAACCTGGAGACAGAATGAGCTTACTTGAATAGATACAAAATTGGTTAATGTTTCATAGAGCAATAAAATCAAACTCTTTGAGGTTATGCTTTTTTGTCAGAAGTCATTTGCATCTCTCCCAGACACCACCTAAAAAATCATAAATTAAAATGTAGTTTCACAATGTCTAGGACCTTTAAGTATTGTCAAGTAGTCAAAGGTATATTTCCTTGAGTAAGTAAATATATTGGTGAGTTTGTTAAACAACTTCTAAGCATGACATCGCAAGGGTGTGGGTTTCTGTCTTAGTCTTATTTTTGAACACTGGCTTATTTTTCTTATTAATATAGTAGAAGACCTTTATAACAGTGTCAAAATGCCTGAGTGAGGCAGGAGTCCTGTTTCATGGGCCATCAGACCTACGGGTTATCTCATCTACTTGAATGAGAAACACTCTGTCCCCAATAGCTCACTGGATGCCTCAGAATTGTTTAGGAAAGTTATGGACCCTTTAGGAGATGTAGACCTTTTCAAGAGCACACCATGAAGCAGGCTTTGAGACTGTATAGCCTCCTCTGCTTCTAGTTCCCTTGCTCTGATTCCCGTGTGCGGTTGGCATGTGGTCTCTGAGCACCAGGGATGCCCGCCACTGTATACGTCTAACCCTCTGGAATCATAAGCCAAAGTAAATTCTTTCTTCTAAGCTGCTTTTGGTCCTGGTATTTTGTCACAGCAACAGAAAAGTAGCTGATATACATATCTTGGGATATGTATATCAGGGGTCTTTTAAAAAAAGATACAAAAATATTGCCTTTAAAAATCTTACACAAACGTGGATATAAGAACACGTAGTTTCCATCCCTGTAAAGCACTGGAAGCCACCATGCGTAGGAGGCTCTACTGATTTTTCAAGTGTTCTATAAGCAAACACCTTTAAGTGCAATTGGAGTACATATGATGAACTGAAAGCCCTGTGCTTTGTAAATTTTGTGGCATTTCCTCTCACCCTGGAATCATTCTGTTCTCTGTGCCCTGTTATTAAACTGAATGATTTGATTGGATGAGAAGAATATGTGCAAATGCTGAATTTTCACTGGCCATAAAGACATGAAAGACTGACGTCAGCACATTGGTTCTCTTGTGTGTTGTCCCTGTGATGTAGTTTTTCAGTGAATGTACATCCTTGCCAGACTTCACGAGGAAGCCTTTAACTGCACAGCCCCTCACACTGGCCTGGTTTGCCCTAGCAGTTTTGTCCATCATTTTGATGAGATACTGGGTAGAAGGAAAAGGAAGAGAGAAAGGGGAATGCACAGGGAGTCCTTAAGTACAAGAGTCTTAAAAACTGCAGGTAGAAGGGGAATTTCAGAATGCCTGCCAAGCTCGGAGAAGAGACGCATTGACCCATCCTACCAGCCTTAGGAGGAACTGCTATACCCGTATGAACCTACCCAAGGACAGCTTTATCGATGAGTTCTAAGAGAAGTCAAGAACAAAGAATTTGACCAGAAAAAAGCCAAAGACTATATTCCTCCTTCAGAGCAAAGCAAGAGTTAAAAGGACACAAGGGAGAAAAATAAAAGTATAAAACTGTTCTTTGGCCTCATCTGTTCACCAATTTCCTCTTTATTGGGTCTCCAATGACAAAATCCAACTCGAGCTTTCTCAAGTCAAAACGTCTCGTGCAAGGAGGGCTGCTCTTTCTTTAGGCACGGCTAATACCTTCTGCACTGATGTGACCTTCAAATGTGTTTCCTTCTCTTTCTCAGCTGTGCTTCCCTGCATCAGGGCTTCATTCTATAGACCAGTGGGAGAATTGCTTCCTGCAGTGTCAAGTTCACGCAGTCCTACAATTCTAGAGAAAAATTGATACCTGCTCTCTCCCAGTGTTCACACAAGCCATATAAGGCAGGCATCATCCTCAAGTAACAAGTAATGGGAACTGCTGACTCATCGCATAGGACACTTCTGACTGGGAAAGCCATGGGGAACTTAGACTTTACATGGACTGTGAGACACAAGGAACGTGCTGTTACTTGACAAAAGGGAAAACATACCAATCTGATGAAATGGAGAGATACCTTCGAGGGGTAGGGTGTCGCTCAGTTGAGAGAGAGACTTTACACGGACTATAAGAAGCAAGGAATGTGCTGTTACTTGACAAAAGGGAAAACACACCAATCTGATGAAATGGAGGATACCTTCGAGGGCTGGGGTGTAGCTCAGCTGAGCCAGTGTTCACCATCCATAAGCTTTGGTTCATCCCCAGATCCCCAGCAGTTCAAAAACCGAGTGCTCTGGGGCACATCGGTCTGTCATCCTAGCACCTAGGAGGCAGAGGCAGGAGGATTACAACTTGAAAGCCACCATCTACTTTACAGTAACTTGCAAATCAGCCTAAGTTATTTGAGACCCTGTCTCAAAAAGCAAAACAGATAGAAAACCAATAGGGCTGGTGGCTAAGTGACCAATAGAGCTGGTGATGATGCCTGCTGCCAAGCCTGATAGCCTGAGTTCAATCCCTGTGATCCATATGGTAGAGAACTGAGTCCCAAAAGCTGTCTTCACACACACACACACACACACACACACACACACACACACACACACACACACACACGACACACACACACAAGACACACACACATGCACACAGATACACACACACAGACACACACACACACGCACACACACACAAGACACACACACATGCACACAGACACACACGCACACACACACATGCACACAGACACACACGCACACACACACACAGGACACACACACAGACAGACACACAAGACACACACACACATGCACACACACACAGACATACACACACAGACACACACACAGACACACACACAGACACACACACAAGACACACACACACATGCACACACACATGCACACAGACATACACACACACACTAATAATGATAATTAACAATAATAATGAATGTAAAACAGCATCATATTTGTGTTCACTTGAGCAGCACAAATCCTAAAATTAAAATATCAAGAAGATTAGCATAACCCCTGTGCAGGGGAGAATTTTATAGTGTTCTTTATTTAAGAAAACAAGACAACGACATCCTGAAATGATGCTCTTGACACCATGCTGACCCAAAACTCCTGTCTCATTGGAAAATTGTCACCTCATAACCTCGCCCTATACTCTACCCAGAGCTCTCACCAAATTACATTTCTCATTTGCTACTCCCATCTCTAAAGTCTGCATTCTGATTTGAATTTGCATGTCAATCGTGTTTTAGTTTTAATTTGTTTTTTTTTCGCTAATGAACTTTGTCTTCCAGTATTTGACTTCAAAGCCCAAGTTCAGCAATTAAAACATTTATTCACTGATCAAATTAAAATTGCATCAACAAACATGGGAGGCATTCTGCAACAGTCCAGCAGATATGGGTTTCCCCTTGTAAGCCACTATCATGGAGCCACTGAGGACAAGATCTACTGTCCATATAATAAATCATCAACACCTCATTTCAGTGCAACTCATATCCAGGAAATTCCTTCCACAGACAGTCATAGGCTTTCTTTTGGGGCAGGGACACATGCACAGCCATTTCTCCCACAAAGAGATTTACAAGTGCTTAGAGTGACCTTAGCTTCTCCGGTTTCCCAAACCAAATACTTGGCCTGACCACGAGTGAGCCAATGTCACTATATCTGAGGTAATGTCACCACATCTGAACAGCTCTCTTAAATATTCTTATACAATTCTTTTTAGAGTTCTGTCAGTTGCAGCAAAATTGCTTTGTAACCCCTCACCCTTAGTCATTCATGACCACTGGATGTCTTTAATCTGCTGGTAAACTTTTAGACGGGGCTGTCTATGGTTATAAAGGATAGAATTACGTTAGCTGGATGATGCAACAGCATCCCAGACTCTGCAAACGGTGAGAGAGATGGAAGGCGCCTTGTCCAACCCTGAGTAGAGGAGGAAGACTGTTATTAAGTTGACTAAGCGTTCACACTTAGAGCATTGGGCTGGAAAACTGCACTGCTGAGCCAACCTTTGGTTTTTAAATATTCTGCCCACAGGTGACTCGGTATTTTCTCCAAACTGTTTCTCTCACTTCCCACACCTTACTTTTCCCTCCCAAAGAGATCCAATTTCTACCTCTCCCCTGCAGACAAAACAAAAGTGAGATATTTCTAGAGGCGGGACACTGTTTGGGTCTTCTATCTCCCCCACATTCTCCTGGGTGGATTGGCACTCGTTCCTTTAAGGAACACTCCCGGGAAGAGACTTTGCTAATATATGAATGCTTAGCAATGTATACATTCTCATGCCTCATTTCCCTCATTGTCTTAGAGAAAGTGTCCTCTATGGGCTGCTAGTCAGTAGGACCTTGCATGTTCTTCCCTGTAAAAAGTTTTGCTACACAATCCTGCCTTCCCTTTCTTGTCTCTCTTGGAACAATGTGGCTCTGTCAGCCAGTACCACTGAAGCTGGGACCTCAGAACAACCTGAGCTGGCTTTCCTGTAAACCTCAGGCATGTGTGGGTTCCTTTGGAACACTTTGGAACTATGACAGGGATCCCTTTGAGGGTCTGTTTGTATAAGGTGCTTATATACCTTAAGGTGAGCATGAGGAGAAGCTTCTAAAGGAGGGAATTCTGCCCGTGCACAACAGTGCTCGAAGAGGTCACTTCGGTTATGATGGGCAGTGCTTGAGCTCATGTTGGTCCTGCAGCTTTACCCTTGACCTTTAACCTCATCACTGTCCAACAAACATCTAGAACTCTACTTAGAGTGGAGGAGAAGAGGAAAGTAAAGGACAAAGAGGTAGCTATTCACTAACGCTTCTGTAAGGCTTTACCAGCAGGGAGACAGCCTCCTTCTTTACTCATGATACAGAACACAGCACTGAGAAATAAAGTATCTTATTTTCAAATCATAAGCACAATTTATGAGCTCACTACCCAGCGCAACAGAGCATCAAGCCACGGCTCTGCTTTGTGGATGGAAAAGAGGAAAGGGGGGTGCAGACAACCCATGCAAAGCTGTAGAGACAGGTTCCACTTGCCTCCCCCAGCTGGAAATGGGGCAAAATATGTAGTTAGAGTTCTTTTGATTATATGATGAGAGGCCTAGCCAATTAAAAGAATAAATAAATCACATTATTATCGTTTCTGCAGCCTGTTTTATCCAAATTTGGTGGGAAGGCATGAATCAGGCACGTAATAAAAATACATTTATTCAATTGCCTGCCTCGCCTCCCCACTCCAACCCTTTTCAAAAAATATAATTTTACTCCAAGTTACTGTATTTTTCTGGTTGATAAATGAGTCGAGATGTTCAAATCAGTCTGGGTCCCCCCCCCTCATTGGTTCTATAATTCCGAGTATTTCCAAGAGGTCTTTACACAAGTAGAAAGCCCAGGTGGGTCCCAAGATTACAATATTGATTTCAAATTACAAATAGACTTTCAGGGCACAGAAGGGCAGGCCAGATCTTTAGTTGGGCTTCTGGATGTCCCTCTCTGAAGCCCACAATTCAGATGGCTGCAATTAGTGGCATTTTGGTTGCTAATTACTCCTGCCACTGGTGCAACCAGCCACTTTAGGGTGCAATTACTCTCTTGTGGGAGCAATTATACACAAAAACCATTCTGCACGTGCAGCTAATTGTGACAAAACAAAGGGAGCCAGGGAGGAGAATTTGGCTCATCAAATCATAACTCCAACTTCATATGCATGCCAGCTACCAGAAGGAAGAACAGTGGGACAGGGCAGTAACATCACCCCCTCCCTGGAATAAATCTAGTCCTACTACCAACCCATCTTTAGAGGATTACATTGTGAAGCTAATTTAAAAAGAGCAACTCCTCCTAGCTACTGGCTTACCTTTTGCTAACCAGATCAAACCATAAAACTCTCTAGTTAAATACAAAGTTTTACAGAAAATGCCAGATATTTTTAAAAATTTCTGTATTGTATTGGCTCTATTTCCCCAGAACATGGATACATCCAATCCATTAAATTATAACATGTCCAGGTCTCCCTTTGTCTCTGCTAGGCTGCCAGCAACTATAAGACAGGGTTCAGTGATATAATGAGCTGACATGAGGTTCAAGTTCCAGGAGCATCAGGCCAATTGGCAAAGCGTGGCAGCCATTTATAAAACCCACACAGGGTCTCCAGGCAGCACGCACAACCAAAACTGCCACATCACAGCTCAGTGACTGTTTCAAACTTTAGGGCACCACTCATACTCCTGTGACCTCAGTATTTGGAGGTGAAGGCAGAAAGATTAAGAGTCAGGGTCAATCTCAGCTACATAGTGAGTTCTGGGGAAGCCTGGGCTACTTGAAATCCTGTCTCAAAAACAAAAACTAAACAAAAAAGCAACAAAGAGGAGGTGGGGAGGAGAGAGAAGAAATTGAAGCACACTGAAGTCCATCATCAACCTGTATTTGCCCACTCTAGCTGGATTCACACATGCACACACACACACACAGGAGCACACAATCAGGAACACACACACATTTCAGTGCACAAACCCACACACACATACTCAGGAACATACACACGTGTGAATGCTCATATAAACACTTGTACACATATAGCGCACAAACATACACTCATGCACACACATAGGAATACACACTCAGGAACACACACACATTCAGTTGCACACTCATATACATGCTCATACTCAGGAACATACACACATGTGAGCGCACATAAACACATGCACGCACATACACACTGGAGAACTCAAGGTAGAGAGTTCAAATCATAACTCCAACTTCATACGCATGCCAGCTACCAGAAGGAAGAACAGTGGGACAGGGCAGTAACATCACCCCCTCCCTGGAATAAATCTAGTCCTACTACCAACACTCAGCACTGTGGCAGGAGGATTCTTGCACATTTGAGGCTAGGTTGGGCTACAGAGTGAGTTCCAGGCCAGTCTGACCCTATCTAAAACAGGAAAGAACAAACCCTAAGATCAAGGCTTTGTGCTGCTGACTTTGCACTGTTATTCCAACCTTGTTCTTTGTTCCCTTGGCTACATGTATCAGTTCTCCTATCTTTTGATGTTTCAAGACAAGAAGCACTCAGTAGTGAATCTGAAAATACCTTCAGGAAGTGTTCCTCACACAATCTTTGAGCCCATGACTTCTCCTCTTTTATCATACTCTCTTTTGCCAGGTGCCACAAGCTCCTAACAGGCAGGGCTCTCTACCTTGGGCATCTGCATAAACCATTTCAGTGCCATTGTGTTTTATGTGCATCTGGACAAACAGAGAGATTGTGATGTCTGAGAAGAGACCTGGAGTTTGAAATTTCCCACAGAAGTCACTGGCCTTAATCCCATGCACAGGACTTGAATTGGAAAATGTGTGTGCTCATAAATGTTTATGTACACATGATGTTTACCCAACTGTGTGAACAAAACATGCATTTTACCTCTATTGCTACCCTTCCTCGTACCCAACCTCTATTTTCACAATATATGCTGCAGTACAGAGGATTTGCTGTGCATAAGTGCACAATAGACTTTGCCTAATTATTAAAGGAGAGATTAGTGACAGGGTCCAGGATGGAAGACACAGGAAACCACAGTTAGTTAGCAAGTCAGAAGTAATAATGATTGCGTAATAATGATTATGGCCCTACAAGTGCCATACTGGGATGCTCAGTAGAAGGGCAACTAACAGAGCCACATTTTCTTATTGCCTCCTCAGAGGTCACATGGCTCCCTTCTTGGGCAATCTTGAACTTCAGAGAGAGGAACCCTAGTTGACCTAGAAAACAGTATGAGTACTTCTAAGCATCAAGTGGACTTGTTCTGTTCCTGCAGTCTCAGAGTATACTGGCTTTATTTGCCTATAGATATATGTAGCTAACAGGCAGCAAAATCCCCAATACTGGAAAGGAATAATCATGTGGCTATTAGACAGAATTAAAAATACATACCCTAGTACTTCTCAACTGATGGCTCAGTAGAATTGGAAACTTGTAGAAATATATAGTGCCTATGTCTGAGTCCCACTTTCCGAGAGTCTGTTATGAATTGTCTGGGGAGGAGATGAAGAATATTTTCAATATTGCACCAGAGCTAAAGGGGATAAATATCCCATAGTTGTATACAAATAGAACCCCTTCAATTGCTCCAGAAACCTATTATTAGACTCTAATCATACTGGGAGCACTGAAAATTTCAATAATAATAATAATAATAATAATAATAAATGATGATATAATAATAAAATAATAACAACGATGATAAGAATAATGTCATCTATGTATTTTAAAAAGTAAATGTATTAAAACCACTTTTCCACAGAAAATGGTTGCAGGGATGGTGTGAATGATTTGAATTCTGACTACAAGGTAATACTTCCCCATGCACATAGAAATGGGAAAAATAGTGTTCCACCAGAGGCTAAAGCTAATAGGAGTCATACAAACTGAAAAAAATGACAAAGCAACCAAGAAATTATAAATGTGATTTGGAGAAAATTTTGTTCTTGAACTATAAACACTTGAATTACTAAAATGATTTTATTTAAGGAAACTACATTGAAGAAAGCCATATGGAACGAGAAAATAACATCCCTGCGTCCTTTCCTTCTCCCTCTTTCATGTCCTATCATTTTCCCTCCCACGTCAGACAGGACCACCCCTAAGCCTGATGTGTTGTATCTCATGCCCCAGCCCCAAAAGAACGCCCAGGATATAGTTGCACTAGGGTCTCTTTATCACAAGCTCAAGCGTGGGTTTACTCACCACTGTCTCTGATGCAGCACGAACCCTCAGTGGGACAAAGTTTTATAGGAAGTGGCAAGCAAGTAAGGGGGTGTCCAGCCTGGCCAGCATCTAATTGAATGACTATTGTAAGCTGAGAGGTGGGTGCTCTGAAGCAAAGCCATAAACAGTCACAAACAAACGGTATGAAAGTACACCTGAAACAGACTTATCTGATTGGCTGTTGCTAGGATATAGGCATACATTTTTTACAACCTCCTTTTAATATGGACTCAACCTCTCCTCTAGCCCGCCTTTCAGCAGAGGTAGAGGAAGAGAAAAGTTCTAGGATAGGGGAAACTGGCCCTGTTCAGCAATAGTTCTTTGGGGGTGAGCTCAATCTTCTTGGGCAGCAGTTTAGTCCCATAGCAAACACCAAATACAGCTCAGCAGCTGCAGATCAGTCCTCTAGGCAGGCAAACACCAGGCATGAACCAGCAGCTACAGTACAGTCCTTTCAGCATGCAGACATCCGGTAGCTGTAATTCAATCCTAAAGAAACCACCAGGCTTGCCAAGCAGCCTAAGGCAAGGCTGCAGAGGCAGCAAGCTGCTGCAGGAACCTCACAAACAGTTCTTGGTCCTGCTTCTCTCAAGGATAGCATTACAACAAGTTGAGCTCAACTGTGCTATGTAAGGCAAACCAATACATGTGTGTCTTTAGTGAAGAATACCGAGGTGGAGCAAACCAAACCAAAGCTCAGTGCTTGTCTCTCACTGTCTGTGGGGGCATTTTCACACGCCTTCATCAAGCGTCCTTTCACAGGTCTGCTATATCCAAACACTCTGTGTCTGCTTCAGTCTTTCACATGATTGCTTTAGCAAGACCTCCTTTCCTCCTGTGTGCCCCAGCAAAACATCATTTAACATAACTACTTTCCAAAGAAACTAGATGTTTCCTCTTCACTAGGAGCAACTCTGCGGTATGGACCAAGGACAAGCTGTGGGGTCCTTCCTGGGACTTGGGTGTAGCTTGGGTTCAGCTGCAGGCCAAGTTCTCAGACTTTCCTTTCAAGATAGAGTTGGCTCCTGGGATGGAGTAGGTGTGGCCTCTCAGTGCATGCCCTCCAGATTTCTGCATTGACTCTAGGACAGTGCTTCTCAATCCGTGGGTTGTGACCCCTTTAGGGATTGAATGAGCCTTGCCCTAAATAGACAGTTTTACAAGTAGCATTTGACTTCATTTTGAGTGTAAACATAGACTTTGTAGAGTGGTAGGCATGCAATCAACGCCATCTGTCCGACAGTACCCACTAGACGCAGACTAATAAATAACATTTCTGAAAGAAAAATGGATGACACTCTATGAATTTATCAGAGTAAATTGGGGCCCAGACCAGCATATGGCCCTATTAGACTCCTATCAGAAAAAAACAAGCCTGAGAATTTACAGAACATACCAGACTGAGAAAGATGTCCTGTTAAGTCATTAAAGGCAGAGAACTGCTGGCTCAGTTCCCAATGGTGAGGTAACCTGCTCAAATTCCTACCTGTTTCTAGGCCTCACTGCCCCTGTCCATCCAGGTACCCATCTATCCACCTGGATGGACCCTCCTGCCCTGACCTCTGTAGCCTCCACAGTGTTTAACTTTGCGTTTGAAGCTCAGTGTGACTCTGGATGCAGCTCCGTGTTACCAGGGACACAAGAGTTGTTGGCCAAAGCTGATCTAGGAGTGTCCATCCAGAGTGGACCTTCAACCCTTTCAATTCCTAAACAGGGCCCAACAGTTGAGGGTTTACCTAGTACCCCCAAGGCACAACTTAGTCCCCAGCACCCTAAACCAAAGAAACACACAGAACCAAGACTGGAGAAGGTGGTCACCTGTTCTTGAGAAGCTGGCTACCCCCTGCAGTGCATGTAATATACTTCTCTCCTTACTAATGAAAGGGGGTGGGGTGGGAAGAAGCAAATTGACAAAGGGAAATAAGTTCATTTACAGATTGGAGAGACTTTGTCTTTGCTGTGAGTTACAGTTCTATAGAAAACACTAACAAAAGCCAGGAAATACCCATATGTTAAGTAAAAAGTCTCCCTGGGAGGCGCCATCCCCTTGTTACTAGCACAGTGACTGCATTCTTCCCTTCCTCGGCATGGGACTCTTGTGAAAAATAACATTCTCTGTAGTCCATGGTTTCAATGGTCTGACAGATGCAGGGGGAGGGACACAAATGTTTCTCTTCTGAACCTGCCCTCTGAGGGGACAGTTACACTGTATTCAATCCTGTGAGCAGGCCTAGTGATTTGCATTCAAAATACCCTGGATCCCTGTTCCTGCTTGCTCTCACCTTCAGCTCTGTCATCTCCATCCTCGTCTCTGATTTGTCCTCTGGCTGCACTGCTAGAATACCGTGAATTCTGTTTTTTTGGTTGTTTTCTTTTTGTTATTGTTTGTTTTGTTTTGTTTTGTTCTGTTTTACTAGGCCTGAAGTAATACACAATGCATGACTCGTATCAGCTCACCCTACAATCCTTCCCCAGTGGCCATTCAGAAAGCCTTCCTGGCTCCTTTCCTCACTCTTTCATGCAAACTCTCCTCTAAACTCCTCCAAAGTTGGCTGTTTCCCACTCCTCTCCCCGTTTCTGTGCAGCTCTTCACTAAGGAAACACAGCTAGCTTCCCTAGGCCTCTTTGAACTCGAGCATTCCTAACAGCGGAGCAGAGCCAGAACAAGTAGCAGCGCAAAACCTCCTTCAAAAAGGAAGAGGGAGGCTGTAAACACTTGATAGATGAAAACTTCTGTTTAACCTGGGACACAAACTCTCCTTGCAAGAAGCGTTGTTCTCTAAAAAGTCACATCCTAACTCAAAGTCCATCCTCACCGTCACCCCCAGGTACCTCCCCCCCCTCGCCTCACCCCTCCCCCTTCCCGTGGGACCTCCGCACTCACTTCTCTCCTTTCCATTGATCCAGCTTCCTTGGCTCTGAACAATGCTAGGCATGGATGAACAGCGCTCGTGCGGGTGACGAGGACCTGAGTCTGCCAGGCTTTCTTGCAGAACGGTGACTTTGGAAGTGTTTTGAGGCTAAGAAATCATTTTTTAGTATTGTATATTATGCATGTATACTCTCATACAACTGAAACGAAAGTTTAACAAAAAGTGGCTTCACCCTCACTATCAAACAGCTTTCTTTCCTTCATTATCCATTGAAAAACGACCTTTGCCATCTTTTAGTGCTACACACATATAAATTGTTAGACATTGTCTAGAACTTGCTGGGGAACACCTAGGAGAAGGGACTGGGATCCCTTCTGGATTGGAAGGAGATCATGCTGAAGCCGGGTATTAGTCACACGAAGGGAGATTTTTAGCATTCTCTCTAATATTTCATATATTTGGTATTTTCTACAATAAAGGTTAAAAAATGGCTATGCCCCACTAAATCAATCTCATAATCTACTACTAGCCCCAGAAGTGATGTTTGTAAAGTACTTTCTGGAAAATCTTGGAGTTAGAAAACATGAAATAGATGCAAAGAAGCTCATTAATTTCTGATTTAATTCATATTTTTCCTCTCCCCAGAAAGGTCTACTTTTTCTTTTAGGGTTGAGGGGTGGATGTTCATTAAGTGTTTCTTCCTCCTTGCATTCGGCTGGGTATTAACTGTCTCTTTGGCAAACGAACAAACCTAAAATCGAGGAGTCACAAAGATCAGTGGGTAGGGATACAAAGAAGAAGACTGGAAGACTGGCCAAATTTCTGTGTGGTGTTGATTTGGAATGGCCACCAAAGGAGGTGATTGTTGTGTCCCATGGAGACACAGTAATGAATTCCCTAGAAACTTGGCTGTTTAGCTCCTAAACTGGTCTTGCAAGGTGCTTTATAAAGTTCATATTTGATGTCAAGTTGCCAGCCACTTAGAATGTGATCTCCATTGTTGAGGATTTTGCTAGCTTCTAGTTGAAGGAGGTTTGTCCCATAACATAGAGTTGGATTCTTTGTGCCACAGTCTCACCCTGCAGCTAACAACAGTGCCTGCCCCCTGCCGCTGGAAGTCACAGCATCGTGGTATGCTTGCCTCAGTGGTATGCTTGCCTCAGGAGGATTCTGCTCCTGTGGTTCCTGCTGGTGCACTTAGACAACTTGCTGACCCCCTGACACACTAAGTGGGGACAAGAACTGTGACATGATCTTTTCTGGGAAAAGACCAAACCTCCAAATCCTAAAGAGGTATATGGAAAATGAGGTGCCTACATATGCTGTGGAGTAATAGCATTGCTTACAATTGTAAAGGGCATTCCTTTGATCAGAATATAGTCTCATGTTTGATGAGAGTCTTGTCTACCTCCTAGAAAATATTTAAAATCATGCCCATTCTCAAAAAAGTAGATATTTTAAAAGTTACTGATGGACGGGGGGAGGGGAGATGGCTCAATCAGTAAAGTGCTTACTTTGCAAGCATAGAGATTTAAGTTTGTTCCCCAAATCCTAGCTTTTAAGAAGTGATGTCATGACAAACTCTGGCAGTCCCAACACTGGGGAGGCAGAGACAGGCAGATTCCTTAGGCCCGCTGGTAAGTCAGCCCAGCCCAATTAGCAAATTTCAGGCCAGTGAGAGAACCTACTTTGTTAAAGGTGGTTGGGGACTATTTTTTAAGTATTATACCCGGCATTAGTAGTTGGAGAAGGAGGTGGAGGAGAGGGGAGGAGGAGAGGAGAAGGAAGGGGGTGAGGGGAAGTAGAGGAAGGATTCTAAGTCGGCACATCTGTTCTTGCTGAATGGTGTGATAACACCCATGACGCTATAATGAAGAGAGAAAGCCCTCACCAGATGCTTAGAGGAGGCTTGCATCCCATTCTCAGACTGCAGACTCTAGACTCATGAGTCAAGAAGCTTCGCTGTGAATTACCCAATCTTGAATATTTTGTTACAGAAAAGAAATCAGACTAAAACAGAAAGAATAAGAAATGGTAACATACTGGGCTGGAGAGACAGTTAAGAGCATTGACCTGGATTCTAGAGAACCAGGGTTCCATTCCCAGCACCCACATGGCGGCTAACACCCATCAATAACCCCAGTTCCAAGGGATCTGGTGCCCTCTACTGGCCTCTGTAGACATCAGGCATTCGAGTGACACACAAACATATCTGCGGGTAAAGCACACATAAAATAAAATAAAATAAAATAAAATAAAATAAAAAGTGTTTCTGTTTCATTTAAAGAAATGGTAACTTGTGTTTCTTAATTTTCTCTAAAGCAGGTGTCAGAGAGCTGAGAGTTCAGAATCAGGATCACAGGATGACTTTGGATCCCTGGGTAGTCTTATGTTCCTTCCTCCATAGGAATGAACATGAAATTGTATTTTACTGTGTTATTATAGTCTCATAAGACAAAAATGTTTATATTGAAATACTTTTTAATTTAAAAATGACGTTTTTATTCATATTTTAAAAGAAATTAAAGGTTTCCATAAAATAGAATAGCGCCATAAAATAGTCTGGATCCTATCTGCTATAACTATGCTTAATGGATGTTAGTCTGTTAAGAATGAATAGTAGATGGACAGACACTGCAATAATTTAGTTTTTGAGGTTGGTGTAGGCTATGTAGCAAGACTCTCTCAAAAATGTGTGTGTGTGTGTGTGTGTGTGTGTGTGTGTGTGTGTGTGTGTGTGTAGAAATTACTATTAAATGGTAAGACCATGCTATCAAGGTGATAAATGAGTATCCTTTACCATGTTTCCTCTGTCTACTCAACTTGCCATGAACTTCCTATTCTCAGCCATAATAAAGTAGTATATACAACTCACTTTGAAAGATGGGAATATGCAGAGGAAGTGGCATTTGCCATATACTACCTTTCCCACACATCAATCTATTCTAGGAAGTTCTTCACTTGAGATTCCATCTACTCAGGTGTGCTGAGGTGACAATTGGAACCATGACAATTACTAACCCTGATGCAGATATCCTCATACTAACCTAGGAAATGCCATGGTAGAAAGTATTTACAAAGCAATGCAACAGAACAGGGATGTGCCGTTATAATATCTATTTAGCTAGTGGCTTATTAAATATTCAGTTTTATAATCCAACAAGTCACAGGCCTCTGCAAGCTTGGCAACGGCTGCTATAATAATGTGCATTTGTCATTTTCAGAACATTCCACCAAGAGACAGGTTATCACAATACCCTTCATTAATGTAGTCTAATTTACTTTTCTCTACCTTGTTCTACAGATGGTCAAACTCTAGCATGGCATTCTGAAAGGCTCTCAAACACATTCACTCACTTTAGTCTAATACAGAGATGTCAAGCAGCACATTCAGCAGAAGACTATGTGTCTTCGAATAAGGCTGAAGTGTCACAAACCAGAAGCTCCCCTTACGATTGCTGAATTAAGTGGATTAAGTCATTGTCTCACGCCATGCTAGACAGACTATAAGCTGTAGGCTGAGCTTGGCCAATCGCCTATTTTTACACAGTTCAGGAAATAAGAATGATCTTCACATATTTAATGCTTGAGGTGAGGAAGAGAATACTTAGAGAGGATATATATCTATATCTAGATAGATATAGATATATAGATATAGATATATAAAATTGCAATGTAAGGATATCTTGTGATGTGAAAATTGTGTGAAATTCTAATTCTCATACATGTAAACTGAGAACATAACCAGTAAGTCCATTTAAAGGTCGTCTATGCATGAGAACCGAAGAACAGAAAGAAATATCTGTAGTAGAGGCAATGTGGCCCCTAAAAATTCACTACTTACTGTCTGCTCTTTTTTCCCCTTTTTATTTATTCTTCTCTCATACAATACATCCCAAAAGAAGTTTCCTTCCCTCTACTCTTCCCAGGGCCAGCCACCTGTCCCATAGACACTGCCCCTCTGTTTCCCCTCAGAAAAGAGCAGGCCCTCCAGGGCTATCAACCAAGCATGGCAGAACAAAATGCAATAAGACCAAGCACAAACCCCCATCAAGGCTGGATGAGGAAACCCTGTAGGATAAAAAGGGTCCCAAGAGCAGGCAAAAGAGTCAGAGACACCACTACTCTGTTAGAAGCCCCACAAAACTGCAAGCTAAACAACCACATCATATATGCAGAGGAGCCGGCTTAGACCCATACAGGCTCCCTGATTTTTACTTCAGTCTTTGTGATCCCCCCAAAATCCTGCTTGGTTGTTACTGTGAGCCACATTCTCCTAGTGTCCTAGACTCCTCTGGCTCCAAAAAAATCTGTCTTCCCCTCTTCTGTGGGGTTCTACCTGATGTTTGGGTATGGGTCAGCTGCTGGAGGAAGCTTCTCTGATTGGCTAGGCACCTGTCTATGAACATTTTGTTGATTTTTTTTTTTCTAGTTGTGTTTGGGTCTAACCTCGGTCTCCACGGCCATCTAACTCTCCATTCCTGGTCATCAAGGCAATGTCTGGAATGGATTTTTTCTTGTGGCATGGGCCTCAAGTTAGACCAATCATTGGTTGACCACTCCAAGGTCTGATCCACCATTGTCACAGTGCATCTCGCAGAGAGAACAGGTTGTAGGGCAAAGGTTTTGTGGCTGGGTTGGTGTCCCAGTCCCACAACAGGAAGTCATGCCTGGCTACAGAAGATGGCCAGTTCATGTTCTGTATCCTCCATTACTAGGAGTTCTTGCTAGGGTCACCCTCATAGGTTCCAGGAAGTTTTCTCTGCACTAGATTTCCACATCACCCTCAGAATGGCCTTGCCAATTCCAGTCATCTTTTCCAGTACTCTCTCCTATCTTCCCTCCACCACCCTCTGGTTCCCATTCCTACCCATCCCAAGTTTATTCACAAAATCTATTCTGTTTCCCCTTCCCAGGGAGATTCATGCATCCTCCCTAGAGTCCTCCTTGTTACTTAACCACTATGAGTCTCTGGGTTGTAGCTTAATTATCCTTTACTTAGTAATATAAGTAAATATATACCCTGTTTCTCTTTCTGGGTCTGGGTTATCTCACTCAGGATGATTTTTTTTCTAGTTCTATTAATTTGCCTATAATTTGCCTATAAATTGTCATTGTTTTTAACAGCTAAGCAATACTCCCTTGTGTAAATGTACCACATTTTCTTAATCTATTCTTCGATAGAGGGGTATCTAGATTATTTCCAGTTTCTGGCTATTATGAATTATGTTGCTATGAACATAGTTGAGAAAATGTCCTTGTGGTAGGATGGAGGGCCTTTTGAGTATATTCCCAGGAGTGGTATAGCTGGGTCTTGAGGCAGAACAATTCTCAATTTTCTGAGGACCCACCATACCAGTTTTCATAGTGGTTGTGCAAGTTTGCACTTCTACCAGTAATAGAGGAGTGTCCCCTTCCTCCATAGCTTCACTAGCATGAGCTGTCATTTGTGTTATAGATCTTAGCCATGAGATGGAATCTCAAAGTAATTTTACTTTGAGTTTCCCTGATGGTTAAGAATGTTAAACATTTCTTTAACTATTTCTCAGCCATTTGAGAGTCCTCTATTGAGAATTTTCTGTTTAGCTCTCTATCCTATTTTTAATTAGATTATTTGATTTTTTGATATCTAATGTCAAGTTCTTTATGTATTTTGGATATTAGCCCCTCTATCAGATGAGGACTTGATAAAATATCTTCTATCCTGTGGGTTGCTGTCTTGATCTACTGAAAGTGCCCTTTGCCTTATAGAAGTTTCTCAATTTCATGAGGTTCCATTTGTTAATTGTTTATCTTAGTGGTTGCATTATTGGTGTTCTGTTTAGGAAGTTGTCTCTTGTGCAACACATTCAACACTATTCCTTACTTTCTCTTCTATCACATTCAGTGTATCCTGTTTTATGTTGAGGTCATTGATTCACTTAGACTTGAGTTCTGTGCAGGGTGACAGATATGGATCTATTTGCATTCTTCTACATGCAGATATCTGCATGTAGGGGGACTTTTGATGACTGCTTTCATTTCCTTTCATTTCTATAGGGATTATAGGTCTCTTTAAATTGTTTACTTGATCTTGATTTAAGTTTGAGGACTGGTATCTATCAAGGAACTATCCATTTCTTTTAGATTCTCTAATTTTTGGGGGCACAGGTTTTTATAGTATGACCTGATGATTCTTTGAATTTCATCAAGGTCTGTTGTTATGCTCCCCCTTTTGTTTCTGATTTTGTTATTTTGGATATTCTCTATATGTCTTTTTATTAGTTTGGATAAGAGTTTGTCTATCTTGTTAATTTTCTCAAAGAACCAACTCTGTTTCACTGACTCTTTGTATAGTTTGTATAGTCTCTTTGTTTCTATTTTATTGATTTTGGCCCTAAGTTTGATTATCTCCTTTCATCTATTCTTGAGTGTGTTGACTTCTCTTTGTTCTATAGCTTTCATGTGTACTGTTAATTTGCTAGTATGAAATAAGGTCAATTTTATTGTTTAGACACTTAGTGCTATGCAATTTCCTCTTAGTGCCACTTTCATCATGTCCCATAAGTTTGCGTATGTTGTGCATTCATTTTCACTGAGTTCTAGGAAACATTTAATTTCTTTCTTTATGCTTTGATCACTGGATCATTCAGTAGAAAGTTGTTCAGTTTCCATGAGTTTGTAGGCTTTCTATTGTTTCTGTAGTTGTTGAAATCTAGCTTCATTCTGTGTAGTCTGACAGGATGTAGGTTGTTAGTACAATTTTCTTGTATCTGGTGGATTTGCTTTGTGACAAAATATGTGGTCAATTTTGAAGAAAGTTTTGTGAGATGCTGAAAGGAATGCATTCTTTTGTGTTCTATGAATATCTATTAAGACCATTTGGATTAAAGTATGTTGGCCCCAGTATTTTTCTGTTTAATTTTTATCTGGATGACTTGTCCATTGATGAGAATATGGTATTTAGGTCTCCCACTATCAATATTTGAGGTTTAATATGTGGTTTAAACTTAAGTGATATTTCTTTTACAAATATGGGTACTGTTGCATTCAGGGCAGAGATGTTAAGAATTGAGACAGCATCCTGTTGGATTTTTCTTTTAATGAATATGAAGTATTCTTCATAATCCCTTTTGATCAATTTTTTTAAGTCTAGTTTGTTAGGCATTAGAATGAAGTCTAATTTGTTAGATGTTAGAATGTCTATACCAACTTTCTCCTTAGCTTGATTTGCTTGGAAAGTGTTTTTCCAACACTTTATTCTATCCTTGATGTCGAGGTGTGTTTCTTGTTTTCACATTCATTCTGTAAACAGGAATCTTTTTATTGTAGAATTGAATCCATTAATATTAAGTGTTATCAATGATCAAATATGGTGGTTTGAAAGAAAATGAAGGGAGTGACATACTAGAAGGCTTTGTTGGAGTGAATATTACATTGTTGGAGGATATGTGTCATTTAACTTCCTGCTGCTGCTGATCCAGATGTAGAATTCTCTGCTCCTTCTCCATAACCATGTCTACCTCCATGCTGCCATGCTTCCCACCATGATGATAATAGACTCAACCTCTGAAACTGTAAGCCAGCCCCAATTAAATTTTTTCCTTTATAAGAGATGCACTGGCCATGCTATGTCTTCACAGCAATAAAATCAAAAGTAAGATCCCAATGATTGTTAATGCCTATTACTTTATTCTTGGGTTGTGGTGGTGGTGGTGGTGGTGGTGGTGGTGGTGGTGGTGGTGTGTGTGTGTGTGTGTGTGTGTGTGTGTGTGTGTGTCCCTTCTTTTGACTTTGCTGGTATGAACTTATTTATTTCCTGTGTTTTCATGGATATAGCTAACCTTCTTAGGTTGAAGTTTTCTTGCTAGTACCCTCTGTAGGGCTGAATTTGTAGATAGATATATTTTTTTTATCTTTATTAACTTGAGTATTTCTTATTTACATTTCGATTGTTATTCCCCTTCCCGGTTTCTGGACCAACATCCCCCTAGCCCCTCCCCCTTCCCTTCTATATGGGCTTCCCCTCCCCATCCTCTCCCCATTACCACCCTCCCCCCAACAATCACGTTCACTGGGGGTTCAGTCTTGGCAGGACCAAGGGCTTCCCCTTCCACTGGTGCCCTTACTAGGCTATTCATTGCTACCTATGAGGTTGGAGCCCAGGGTCAGTCCATGTATAGTCTTTGGGTAGTGGCTTAGTCCCTGGAAGCTCTGGTTGGTTGGCATTGTTGTTCATATGGGGTCTCGAGCCCCTTCAAGCTCTTCCAGTCCTTTCTCTGATTCCTTCAACGAGGGTCCCGTTCTCAGTTCAGTGGTTTGCTGCTGGCATTCGCCTCTGTATTTGCTGTATTTTGGCTGTGTCTCTCAGGAAGTCTGTACTTCTTTGCTTCATCCATCTTGTCTAGTTTGGTGGCTGTATATGTATGGGCCACATGTGGGGCAGGCTCTGAATGGGTGTTCCTTCTGCCTCTGTTCTAAACTTTGTCTCCCTATTCCCTGCCAAGGATATTCTTGTTCCCCTTTTAAAGAAGGAGTGAAGCATTTGCATTTTAATCATCCCTCTTGAGTTTCATGTGTTCTGTGCATCTAGGGTAATTCAAGCATTTGGGCTAATAGCCACTTATCAGTGAGTGCATAACATGTGTGTTTTTCTGTGATTGGGTTACCTCACTCAGGATGATATTTTCCAGTTCCATCCATTTGCCTATGAATTTCATAAAGTCATTGTTTTTTTATAGCTGAGTAATATTCCATTGTGTAGATGTACCACGTTTTCTGTATCCATTCCTGTGTTGAAGGGTATCTGTGTTCTTTGCAGCTTCTGGCTATTATAAATAAGGCTGCTATGAACATAGTGGAGCATGTGTCTTTGTTATATGTTGGGGCAGATAGATATTGTTTAAGTCTGATTCTATGATGTAATATCTTGTTTTCTCCATCTATGGTGATTGAAAGTTTTGTTGGGTATACTAATCTGGGCTGGCATCTGTAGTCTATTATAGTTTGCAGGACATCTGTCCTAGGTCCTTTGGCTTTTAGAGTCTCCATTGAGAAGTCAGTTTTAATTCTAATAAGTATACCTTTAGGTGCTACTTGGCCTTTTTCCCTTGCAGCTTTTAATATTTTCTTTGTTCTGTATGATTAGTGTCTTGATTATTATGTGTCAAGGTGACTTTCCTTTTTTAGTCCAATCTATTGAATATTCTGTAAGCTTCTTGTACCTTTATAGGTATGTCTTTCTTTAGGTTAGAAAAATTTTTTTCTATGAATTAGTTAAAAATATTTTCTGGGCTTTTGAACTGGGATTCTTTTCCTTCTTCTATTCCTATTATCCTTAGGTTTGGTCTTTTCATGGTGTTTCAGATTTCCTAGATGTTTTGGTAATTTTTTTAGATTCAATATTTTCTTTAATTGATGCATCTATTTCTTCTATCATATCTTCAACCCCTAAGATTCTCTCCTTCATCTCTTACATTCTGTTGGTGGTGTTTACATCTGTAATTTCTGCTAGCTTACCTAGATTTTCCATCTCCAGGATTCACACAGTTTGTGTTTTGTTTGTTGCTTCTGTTTTCGTTTTCATGTCTTGAACAACTTTATTTTATTTATTTTTCTCTCCCTGTTATTTTTTTAATGGATTTGATCACTTTTTCTAATTTTTAATTTGTCTTTTCCTTGATTTCTTTAAGAGATTTATTCATTTACTATTTAAGAACCTCAATCATCTTCAGAAAGTTGGTTTTAAAGTCTTTTTCTTATCCTTCATCTTTGTGGAATATTCAGACCTTGCTGTAGTATGATGGCTGGGCTCTGATGATAACATATTGTCCTGGCTACCATTGATTATGTTCCTACTCTTTTGTCTAGGCATCTGGGTTTGGGATGATTATAGGCCTAGGTGACATTTTCTGGGTTTGTCTTTGTTGGATCGATAGTTTGTTTCTTGATTTCTGTTTCCTCTATGGTCTTCTGGTCTGTGTGAACCTGGTTGAGGAGAGTGTCTCCTCTAGAGTTGGAGGCTTCTGGTGGCCTACATGGTCTCTTGTTGATCAGAGAGTCTCATCCTGTGTTTGATTCTTGGACATGGTAACAGAGTGAGAGGAGAAATTAAGGGTGAATTGGACATGGCACCTAGAAAATATAGGAGGAATTTGGTTGGTATGGCCTCTCTTGCAGCAGGTAGTCACCTGGGGGGTTTGGAGTAGCAATTTATCTCGTCTTCTGGTAGGTGTGGCCTGTATTTTGGCAGGGTTGTCTGTCAGAATTAGAGGCTGGGACACAATGACAAGGTGGGGATGTATAACTGATGATTCCATATGTTGGAAGTTAGAGAGTAGGGAAGGTGCTTGGGCAAATGTCCCTACCTGGTCTTCTGTCCGGTGTGTCCTGTGGTCTGGGCCAGGGCAGTCAGCCTGAGGGAGCTAAGAGAGTGGGAATGTCAATAGGTTGTTGGCCTACCTGGTCACCTCACTGTCTGGTTTTTATAGAAAATGTTTGGCTTGCCTTGTTTAGGGCATAAAGCTGTGGTTCTCAACCTGTGGGTTGTGGCAACCCTTTTATAGATGTCACCTAAGACAATCAGAAAACACAGATTTTTATATTATGATTCATAACATTAGCAAAATCACAATTTTGAAGTATCAATAAAAATAATTTCATGGTTGGTAACCTCTACAACATGAGGAACTGTATTAAAGGGCCACAGCATTAGGAAGGTTGAGAGACACTGGCATAAGGATTTCTATGCAGGCTCAAAGTCATTGCATTTCCTTTGGCAGTCTCATTATTGGACTCTTACTCTTGAAGTTTATTACCAGTCTGTTTTTGTTGAATTTTTTTTTATGTTTATTACTTGGGCTCTGGGTGTTTGTATCCATTATTTCAGTTGAGCCTAATGAGGCAGATAAAGTCACAGCCTTCATTTCATACTGGAGTTCAGCTCAGCCCAGGAAGACTGATGAGTGTGGGCCAGTGACTAAGGGAAATGGGAAATGACTCCTCAGTGAAATGACTCAGCAGGTAAAGGCACTTACTGTTGAACCTGACACACTGAACTTGATCCCTGGGACCCACTTTGTGGAAAGAGAGAACAACTCTTTCAGACACCCACACATGGACTGTGACCCCACATACACACAAGTACATATGCCCCCCAATACATACAAAATAAAAATAAGTAAGTGTAAAGAAAGGATTTTAGAAGATCGACTAACGCATCCAAATTTACTGTTAGCAAATGCCCTATTGGGATTCAAATCTAAGATCATCCAATGTCAAAGTTCATACTTAAACTCTAATTTCTGTGGACTATGACCTATATGGGGTACCAGAAGCAGATAGAGAACTGCAGAAGGTTTTTGAACATGGAAGTGTTACCAGGGAATAGTGGTTATGTTTTGTGGGTTCTTAGATTTACACACAAGGAATTTTTTTTTAAAAAGACTCAGAAACAAACCTGAGTGTCATTTTATTGGAGTTTCAAGAAAAGTGAACAAACAACAACAACAATAACAACAACAAAAAAAAAACCCAGGGCCATCAAGCTGAAGATTTCAGCAGCTGCCAGACAGAGGAAGCTGGAGAAGAATACTAGAATTTGGAGGGATAAAGACCGGAGGCACAGTTCCCCACTGTACCCTCAGCAGACTGAAGGGTTTCCCTACTTTTAGGGCCTTTGCTTGACTCAGGCTAAACTGAGATCTGCAGATCTGACACATAAGAGAATTTTAGGACTGCACAGATCGTGAAGCAGAGCTGCGGTTTCATGAGAACCTGGGTTTAAGTGAGGGGTGAGAAAGAGGTGCTCAGAGACACAGACCTGAAGCTCCCGGCATGGGTATGGGCTCCTCTCGGAGAAAATCATAGAAGGGAAGACAGATGCAAGTGTGGGGATGAGCCCCACAAGGGGAAGTTGCAACTCGGCCTGTCTCTGTCTCTGTCTCTCCTGTTGTGTGTCTTTGTCTTTCCCCTTCTCTGTCTCTGCCTCCCCTTTTCTCTCTCAAATCATCAGATAGAGCACCATTGTAGTGTATAGTTACTATCTTTAAAGGGTTTCTAAAAAAGTCTAAGTAAGACACTGGTAGAAATGAAAGTTACTAAAAACAAAAAAGCTCCTACAAAAGTTCATTGATTAGAACATGAATGATTGTGGAGGGGTTAGAATGTTGCAGGTTCAAAGTCTAATTAAAACTGCTATTCTTAGCACCCTTAAATGATATTTATTGTCATGCTCTGTACATGACCTAACTACTCTGTAACTATTAGGTAAGTCCTTTGACATGCATGAACAGACCACTAACCTTCATCAATATCCACAAAGCTATCTAAGGCGTATAGCAGAGCTGTCCCCACTTTGCTGTCGTCTGGCTACCTGACATACTCCATTAATTTTGAATGTGTGTTGATTTATGACCTTCTATGTTCAGTTATCATAAACACTCCATGAAGAATCTGTCACAATGGAGCATAGAATTTGGGGTACCCTGAATCCGTGTTCATGACCAATAGTCACTCATATTTAGCTCCAGAGTAAACTATCGTTTATCCTCATTTGAAGTGAGAGCTGTGTCTTCCTTAGCTGCTCTCTATAATCTGGGACACATCAATTCAATTAGTTGGCCAGCCAGTGAGCCTAGGTGTCCAGGGCTGGGAAGACAGATGCTATTGAACTAGACGTTTTCTGTGGATGAAAAGAGTTCTGAACCTACCAATTGAGCTATCTCCCTGATGCTTGGTCATCTGCTCCATCTAGACAGGCTTATCTGAATTAACCCTTAAGGGGAGGGATGATGATATGTTTTTACCATCTTGTCAAGTTTTGAATAATATAGATTACCATGCATTCAGCCAGGGAAAAAAGTAGAACCTAGATTGTATTCTTCTGACAAAAAAATCATGTCACAGAGTAGATGCCAAAGAAGTAAAGAAAGTTAAATCTACAAACTAGCCATGCTTTAATCTGAGGAAATAGCTTCCTCCTGAGGAGCGATAACCAAGTTGCTTCCCCCACGTCACGTGGTATTTTATATCTGCAGGGTGGGGTCTACTAGACCTAAGATGCTTTCTCCCTCCTTGCATATGGCATATTAAATTCCAAAGTAGGGAATTATGATATCTACCTTTCCTTAAAAAAGGAAACCAGCTTGTGGGGCCTCTGCAGGTAAAAGTACTTGCTGCCCTCTGAGGACTGAGGCTTGGTTCCCAGCACCTACACTGGGTAGTTCACAACCACTTGTAACTCCAGCTCCAGATCCAATGCCCTCTTCTGGCCTCTGTGAACACTCAGTCAGACACACGGATAAAAAAAATTTAAAAGTAAATCTTTTGTTAAAAATCAGTATTTTGCCACAAATGAAGAAAGGGGTCCAAAACATTGAGGATAGTTATCTATCCTCAGTAACCTTAAAACTGGCTAGTATCAACAAAACAAAAGGACTGAAAAATTAATTGGGAATCCAGTGCATCACCAATCCAAGTTTTGGAGGCAGTGCTCCCCCATGTTGCCTTAATGTGACTTCACCTTGGTTCTGAACATGTAACACGGACTCGTTGAAGTCCCTCAATGCCAAACAATCCAATATGGCATGTCATGAATTTCAGTATTTTAATTAAATATACACACCAGTTTTGCTCTCATAAGCATATAATGATTTAATTATGGATAACAGTCTTTTAATATTTTTGTTCTTCATCATGTATCAAATTGGGTCACTTTGTCTTAGAAGTCTTCATTTTAAAAATCACCATCTGAGTTTCCATTTTAAAACATTTAAGTGAAGTTTGGCTCTGGTTAATGTTAGAATTCCCAACAATTCCTGAAATGGTGCTGAGCATACTTCCATCCATTTATGCAAACCAGTGCTCTTAGCACTAACAACTAAAAACCAAATTATCAGTCAATGCTGAAAGATATTGAAGACACTCTAGGTCTGCTGTACCAAAGATTCAGGAATCCAACATTTAATTTTTATGGAAAAAGACATAAGCACTTCCATTTCTGTAGAATGTAAATTTGCCTTCACCTTTATTAAATGGTAAAGTTATATATGCTACATAACTGCTTTAAATAAGTTTCTTTATGATTTATTATCAGTAAATGTTTCATTCGTGTACCCATATCCCCTGAGTCATATAGAAATGTCTCAGGCTACCAGGAATGATTTATGGGAGGAATTGAAGAGGCCCTTCCCTGAACCTATTTCGCCAGCACAGCTATCCTTACAGATGTTAATCTCGTTCCTGTCTAATGCTTCCTTGAGGAGAGGGGAATGTCCCTACGGTGTGTACACGGAAATCTCCAGACTTCTTCCGTCTGTTTAGCTTAGTTTGACTAGTTTCATTAAATGCAAGGACCAGAACAACACATTTTATTTTCAGGTTCAATCAACTGTCAAGGCAATGCTGATTTTCATTTCGCATGCTTTTCTTTTCTTTTCTTTTCTTTTTTTCGGAGCTGGGGACCGAACCCAGGGCCTTGTGCTTGCTAGGCAAGCGCTCTACCACTGAGCTAAATCCCCAACCCCTTGCATGTTTTTCTTATGAGAACAGGAGATAAAACGTAGCCAGGAAATTTTAGGGCTGGACATCCAGAAGCAGCTGTCCTGGGAATGGCCATGGCCCTGCCAAGAGTTCCTTCTTTGCTGGAGGCCAGAACAGCATTCTGATTCCTGGTGCCTTATTGTCTCTCTGCTATGTGAGCACTTGTGCCCTGGAGTGAGGTGTGAGGCCTGACCCACACTGAGAGCTAGGACTCAGACACCTCGTGAGTGGGACAGTTAGTTGTCCTTCATAATTTACCCAATTTCTGCCAGCAAGTTTTATAAAATGTCTCCAGGCTTGAAGATCAGTTATCTCGCATTCCCTGGCACCTGCTCCAGCTCCACAAGAGCTCTGCCTTCTTTCTTTCTCCAAAATGTTTAAACCTTCGTTCTAAAATGTGCCATCATAATCCATGAATTTTCTTCTTCAAATTTGTGAGACAAGAATCTTACACTCTGCCAAAGTTGTGTGTGACTGTGAGCTTTTCTTCCTCATGAAGTAAAGCCCACTCAGGGTAACAGAAAAAGTATCCATCAAGCCCAAGTGTGTAAGTGTGTGTCTCTGTGTGTGTCCACATCTCTGTGTTTGTCTGTTTAAGTGTGTGTTTCTGTGTGGGGTACGGGGCTGTGTATTGTGGGGCTGTGTGTGTGTGTGTGTGTCTGTGTCTGCATCTCTATGTGTGTATGTGTCTATATGTTGGGTATGTGAGTCTGTGTATGTTGTGTATGTGTGGGGCTGAGTATGTGTGTGTAGCTGTGTAGGGTGTGTGTGTGTGTGTGTGTGTGTGGTGTGCCTGTGTGGGTCTGTATGGGTGTGTATCTATCTGCACATGCGTCTATGTATGTATGCATGTATGCATGTATTTATGTATGTGTGTATGTCTATGGAGGTGTAGAGGTGTATGTATGTATGTATGTCTATGGAGGTGTAGAGGTGTGTGTGTGTGTGTGTGTGTGTGTGTGTGTGTGTGTATTGTGTGAGAGGTGAGTCTGTGTGTGTATTTCTGTGTGCCTGTGTATGTATGTCTGTCACTGGCATTAGAGTCTACTTCTTTGAAATTCCAGAAATTCTTTGGATTCTTGAACCTTCTATTCATAGCCAACCATTGAACTAGCTGGACCACAGATAGTAAGTCATTCTAATAAATCCTCTTTCTCTATATAGACAGATTTATTATGTAAGTTCTGTTACTCTAAACAACTAATACAC
>NC_141535.1:143332500-143427500 GCF_021556685.1 Rattus norvegicus | reverse complement strand
GCCCTTGTACAGGCTGCCAGCAGAAGGCATTACTTAGAATACATCTGGATTAAAGGTCTATCTCCCTGCCTCATAGATCTGATTTAGAGTAGGTCTTCCTACTTCCAATTCAACAAAAATCCCTCTCAGGTGTGCCCTCTATTTTTTTGGATCTCAGTGCATTCCAGGAGTAGTCAAGTTGACAATCAAGACTGGCCATTGCACTGGCTACAGTTATTTACTTTGGTGGCTGTAATGTGTTTCTGTGCTTTTCCTGGCTTTTAAGGTCAATGAGAAACTTTTACTTCTTAATACTATTTCATTGCTTCCTATTTTTTATATCTTTATAGGTCATGGACAGGTCTACTCTTCATGGAAAGTTCTTACTTCTTGCCCCAGGAAGTATTTTGTTTTCTGCATTTGAGTTTCCTGTTGTAACTTTCCTTTGCCATCTCTCACAGAGGTAACCACTACTCTGCCATCTAACACCCCAATTGGGTGTGTTTGCTGTGTGTGTGTGTGTGTGTGTGTGTGTGTGTCTGTGTGTCTGTGTGTCTGTGTAAGCTTGTCACAAATATATCTGTCCCAAAACATACTCCTTCAAAGGACACAGACACAATTCACATAGGCTTTCATAAGATCGCCAATCAGTAGGAGCAGTGCTGGCTGACCCTGTTGCAGCCTGATGGTTTCTGTCCTTCTGATGGTTCCTTGTGGTAATTACTTTCACAGGTGGTGTGACTCTAGATGATGCCATGTATATGTCTATCTGAGGACAATTTCTGAGTGTTCCTTTATCTATTCATCCCCAGAATAAAACATTCCCCAGGGAAGCACTTTCTAGACATCTGTCAGTGTGCTTTCCCATCTTTTCTGTTACTCAGGCTTTCCAGTCAGCTGGCTCCATGGGTACTAACTCCTCTTAGTTACCTTCTCCAAAACCTAAAGAAAATGTTAGCCACTCTCCTGTTCAAAACATTCTTTGACCCATGTTTAGTTTCCACTTTATTATGTTTTGTTTTAAAAAACTGAAGCTTAAAATTGAAGTTAGAATTGAAGGAATAAACCCTTTGTGAGAAGGGACAACAAGTACATCCCCAACACCTTGCTAGGACTATATCATCAGCCAAGGCAAGAATCACACTGTCTTGAGTACTCACAGGCTTCTAGCATCTTAAGGCAAGCAGAGAGAAATGGATTTCCTTGGCTTCAGTGGAATAAATATAAGTGTGAAAATTATAAACCATGATATCACTGTGCTCTTTAATATTATAATAAATGGATATTAAACTATTTATAGTGGGTTTGGTGAGGATGGCTAGGAGGTAGAACCTTTAACTAGCACCGAAGTCTCCAGACTATCTTATGTCTAGACATAATCTAAACTTGATAGTGGAGTTGTATTGAAAAGACTTTCAGAGAGGGATTTAAAATATTGACTGAACCAGAGCTTCCAGGGACTAAGCTACTACCTAAAGACTATACATGGACTGACCCTGGACTCTGACCTCATAGGTAGCAATGAATATCCTAGTAAGAGCACCAGTGGAAGGGGAAGTCCTGGGTCCTGCTAAGATTGAACCCCCAGTGAACTAGACTGTTGGGGGGAGGGTGGCAATGGGGGGAGCGTGGGGAGGGGAACACCCATAAGGAAGGGGAGGGGGGAGGGGGATGTTTGCCCGGAAACCGGGAAAGGGAATAACACTCGAAATGTATATAAGAAATACTCAAGTTAATAAAAAAAAATAAAATAAAAAATAAAATATTGACTGTAGTCAAAGAACAGTGGATCAAGATGTTTGCAAAACTAGACTTGACCTAGAGTCTACAGAGTTCCTAGGAGCTAAAATGGTAAGAATGCTGCTGTAGCTAGGCCCAAGAGCAGTGTTGAAAATATAGCCTGAACCAGTCTGCACTTTCTTTATATTGAATGTAATCAGCCAGGTTTGAGGTCTGTGTCAGGATAGAGTCACAAAACTAGCAAAGATGAAAATGTCATATTAGTGCTTTTCAACCATATCAAAAATGACAACAGAGAACAAAAACCCAAAAAAATGGAACCATGTGAATTACTAATTATGCCATTATCTATTGTGAATAAAGTTTTGTAGAACTAGAAAAATAATATGTGGTTTCAAAACTTCTATGCAAGCACTGAGGATGTCGGAGCAGGAAAAAAAATGAAAAGTTATGGATCATGTCTTTTACAGAGCCCTTCCTAGTCTTTTAGAAATCACAAGATACTAACTAGAAAGGATACCCTTGGTGGGTACTTTTAATACACTAAAGACTTAAGTAAGCAGAGACAATCCTCTATTAGATCAATATTCTCTCGAAACAAAGGATATAGATTATAGATATAGATGTAGATAGATATATTTTTTCAGTGTAGAAATCCACAAACTCAGTAAGCTTAAGTCTACATTCATTGTGTAAAAGAAATGCTTGAGCAATCCAATCCATTTTAAAGATTTAATTTTGCTATTTTTCAATTATGTACAATTATGTACATATGTGTGTACCTATGGATGGGTATGTATACTAGAGTGCAGGTGCCTAGGCAGTTCAGAAGAGGGTGTCAAACCTCTTGGAGCTGGAGTTACAGGAGGTTGCGAGCCACCCAGTGTGGATTATGGAAACCAAACTCAGGCCTTCTACAAGAACAGTATGTGCTCTTAACCTCCGAGCCATTGTTCTAGCCAACCAATCCATTCTCATAGAGCAGGTAGACAAGATTTTGAATTAAGGATCAATAAGCCGATACACAAAGGCTCAGAAAAAAAATTCTCTAAGCCTAAGAGGAAAAGCTACCATAGAAGCCACCTATAAGACTAAATATGGGGCTTCATAGAAAAGGAGCAGAGACTCTTATAAAAAGAAAAGTTGTCACAATAACTAAATAGATGAGGAATATAGCAGAGGAAGAGACATTATAAAAAGAGAGCCAAATGGAGATTCTACATCTGAAAATGGAATATTAGAAATTTACTAAATAGCAGTACTGAAAATAAAGAAAATAAGATAAAAAATGAAAACAGACAAATCGAAATGATGATTAAATCTGATTAACTGAAAGGAAAAATGACCAGAACAATTCAAAATGTTTTTAGATTTACCATATGTAAGGGTGCTTTGCTGTATGTATGTGTGTAGACCACATGTGCCTGCTGCTCTAGGTCAGAAGAGGACACCGGATTCCCTGAGACCAGAGTTATAGAGAGTTGTGAGTTGCCATATAGGTGCTGAAAATTTAACCCAGATCTTCTACACTAGCAACAAGTACTTTTAACCACTGAGCCAATTCTCCAGCGCCAATCAAAACAATTTGTAAAATGTCTTGGTGGGGTGAAAGAGACCACAAATTTGAGAAGGAATAGGGGTGGGAAGGCAGATGGGAGGAGAAACAGGAAAGGTTAGAAAGAGAGAGATGGAGGAAATGCTATTACAGAACACATATATGTAAGTTTTAAAAGTTTAACAATAGAAAAGGCCTTAGTGCCCTATAGGACAATATCAACAGTTCTAACTCATGTAATAAGAGTGTAAAGAGGCAAAAAGATAAGAAGTTTAAAATGTTATTTTAGAGTATCGAGAACTTCAGCAAATTCAAAATATACACAATGAAAATCACATGGAGAAATCTCATCGTAATTAAAAGATTAAAAGCCAAAGATAAGGAGAAAACTCTTGAAATAGCTGAGGCAAAAGACATCTCATACAGGCATGCAGTATCACAAATGATAGCTTATTTCTCACCAGAAAAAAGCCAAGAATGACGTATTGAAAATACTAAAATAAAATAGTTAGTATAAACATTGTTGTACACAGAACACTTGATAATAAAAAGAGAATTAAAGCAAAGTAGCACTCTACAGTAATGTCAGCCTTAAGCAAGGGATGAAGGACACTGTAAGTAATAAGTGTATGTTGAACTTTTGTGGTTGGGATCTTAAGTGCACCACAAAGGCATTTGATGTTGTTCATTTGGTCGTCAATATGTTGAGAGATGGAGCCTTTGGGAGGAGATTGGCTCATAAATAACTCATTAGGCAATTGGGAGGTGTAAGAAGCCTTGTAAGATGGCCTTGTGGTTGTTAACTTGACTGAATGAAGAAGCACCGAAATAATAAAGCATACACTGGGTGTGTGTGTGAGAAGTTTCCAGAGCTTTAAATAAGGTGGGGGTTGGAAAAGATATGCCCTGAATTTCAGAAAATCAATCTCCCCCTCCTCCCCCCCTTCTGGACACGAAACCAATAGTTTTTGCTTTATAATATCCTAACTGCCCACTCAGAAACAATGGAATAAAGTAACCATGCACTGAAATCTCTGAACAATAGCCCAAAATTGGTATTTCTTGTTTATCTTTACTATTTGTCACAGCCATAGAAAGTTAACCCAAAAGGACAACTGATTATATTAAGCTAATCTGATGATATTACATTATGAAATGTATAGTCTGTACAGGAATAAAATACAACCACAGCACTGGGATGGTTAATCTTCATAGTCAGTTTAGGATTTAGTATCCCACGAAAATAAATCTCTTGAAGCCTGTGTGAGGGAATGTGCAGATTAGATTGACTGAGTTGCGAAGAGCCACTAGTAACTGTTGTGTGGCCTCTGGCCCTGGAGTGAATGAAGAAGTGAAAGAAGCTGAGCAAAATGATCCATCGTCCTCTGCCTTCTGACACAGACAATGTATTAGTCAGGGTTCTCTAGATTAACAGAACGTGTGTGTGTGTGTGTGTGTGTGTGTGTGTGTGTGTGTGTGTGTGTTTGCAAATGTGCATGTATGTGTGCATGTGCATATGAACAGGCAATTATTGAGAGATCTAACCAACTGTTAAAGACACAATTGGCTAAGTTACAGGGAGTAGAATTAAAATATGCCTCCCCCACTCATTTACTGAATCACGCTCTTTTTGTACTTAATTACTTGAATAAAGATTCTCAAGGTAGATCTGCAATACAGCGCCATTGGGATCCTATGGAAAATCACGATCCATTAGTTCTGTGGAAAGATGTCCTTTCATCTACATGGAAGGGACCAGATGTTCTTCTCTCCTCCAGAAGGGGTATGCTTGTGTCTTTCCACAGGATGCCAAGTCACCAGTCTGGATTCTGGACTGCCTCATCAGATCATATAATCCCAAAGCAGAAAAGTAGAAAGTCTCATCTCAACCACCAATGGCAAAAGATGGGAGCAGAAGCGTGCTGGGCCCATAACCCAGAGGTCGATGGAGTGATGAGCACTCAGCGCTTGGCCCCCGTTGATGAGCTCCCCTGCCCCACGTTGGGCGCCACTTACTGCTGGGGTCCAGTCTCACTACAGGATTAGAGTTCTCAACTGGAAGCAGGGAGATCTGGAAGGCGCATAATAAATATACACAGATTACTCTTTGGGTACAAACTGACAGGCAATTTCAAGGCTTAAAGTCTCTCTCTCTCTCTCTCTCTCAACTTGAGGCTGCACAGACTCTGCATTTTCTTGCACACTCTGCTTTTTTAATTGTGGTTTTCTTTTTTCAAACTCCCACACTAATGCACACCTCTGTTCATTACCCTTTAATTCTCACACACTCTTCATACACATCTCATACATATCTCACACACACACCACATGCACTCTCCTTTCACTCACACACACAATCTTCATACACACCTCACATTCTCTCTTCACTCAGTCTTTACATTCTCTTCTCATGCTCTCACTCGCTCTCACATTTGTTTGGAGTTGCTCTCTCATCCGTGCCCTCATGTGCTCTCTCATCCGTGCCCTCATGTGCTCTCTCATTCACTCTTCACACGCTCTCTCACTTATTTTCTCATTCACTCCCTCATGCCCTCTCTCATTCACTCTTCACATTCTCTCTCACTCTCTCTAGGCTTTCTCTTGCCCCAGTCTTTTATTGATAATTCAGAAGCAGGCAGAAAAAGGACATTGTATAATCATTGCCAAATCAAATTCAAAAGAATAACCACATCCCACAAAGAACTAAGAATCACAATTGTTCCCCAAAGTTTCAAGCTTCCCCTATTCCCAGGCCTGTGACCAAAATAATAATAATTGTAAACTTATCATTATTTAAACTTAAACTCTTAACTTATTATACTTTAGTGCTCAAAGCTCCGAGGTCAGCTACTTGCATTTTCCTGTGAAGCTCTAATGATAAATGACATGGGCAAAGTTGCCAGGCAGTGGCCAGAAAGGATCAAGTTAACCCTTAACTCAGTAGTTCTGCTAGATTTCTGTTCCTTGTACACAATGACTCTCATAAGAGTCCCAGTATTTTGATTAGTTTACTAGAATATAATTTTATATATTCTATACTTCCTTATCCAGGAACCACTCTCAAATGTTATATAAAACTTAATTCCTAACTTCAATAACTTTTTCCTTTCTCAGGGTCCCAATGTTGGCTCTAATTCATTTTCTAATAATTTCTTTAAAGTTTCTTTGCAAGTCAAGCATTAATCTGGAACTACTATTGTGCAGTTATTACATTGTTTCCGAGATGAGAACACACAGCATGCACCTGGGCCATTAGGACTGTGCTGTGTCCCTATGCCTCAATTTCCAATTGTTTAAGAATCATAACATCAAGGAACATAGAATTTACCAGAGCAGAAGGAGAAAGAAGTAGGAAAGTCAGATATAATAGAATAATTATGTACACCAAGGTCAACTGAAAGGCAGTCACGCACAAATGAAATCTATGCAGCCGTTGTCCAGGGCTAAGGTTAGGTGAAATGGGAACAACCAGTTTTTACAAAGAGCTGCTGGGGGTTACTGAGATGTCTCCATCCCGGTCTACTGCAGGCAGCCTCTTATTTCGGATGGCGGGTCCCCTGGAGGGATGTGTCTCCTGCTTCTAAGGGTCCCAGACACCACCCTACTTTGCAAGGAGCTGCCACAGGCTTCTGAGATGTCTCCATCCCGGCCTACTGCTGGCAGTCCCTGTCATAGTATGCTGTCCCCAACATTCTTATGTTTTTTGTTTTTTGTTTTTTTTTAATGACTTACAGGCTGTGATTCAGAGGTTGTTTAGTCCATAACACTGAATGTCTCAGCTGGTCTTCTTAGATGCTTAAATCCAGAAGTAGGCACTAATGCCATTGTATGAATGGACTTTCTAGTAAGATAAGAGCAAGCAGGCAAGGAGAAAAGGCTTCCTTCCTCTATGTCCTTATATAGGCTTCCATCAGAAGGTGTGACCCAGATTAGACATTTCCTAAGATCAAGATTAAAGGTCTGTGTCTTCTTACCTCAAGATCCAGATTAAAAGTAGATCTTCTTATTTCCAAAAGTCCCTCACAGGTGTGCCCTCTATTTTTGGATGTTAGTTAATTTCAGGTTTAGTCAAGTTGACAACCAAGAACTGGCATCATGGACAGAATATGACCAGCTGCCTCCTGCTGCTCTATTTTTCAATCCACAACTGACTGTGTCCCTTGAAACTGTAAGCCAAAGTAAAACAGTTATTTCTTAAGCTTCTTTCTGTTGGGTATTTGATCACAGAACTAAGAAAAGTGACTGGGACAAGCCACAAAAGATAGCATAATATTAACTAAGTGGGTTGATATGTTAGGATGCAGAGAATAATGCTTAGAGCAACTAGTAACAAGCTATAATACATGTCTGCATTGATAAACTTTAATGATCAGCTTGACACAACTGAGAATCATTTGTAAATAGTGTTTTCCTTAGGAATTTTTTAAATCAGGTTGGCCTGTGGGGAGATTTGTAGGAGATTATTTTGATTTTTCTTTGATGTAGGGAGGCCCAACTCTTTCTACTGTTCCCTAGACTGGGGATCCTGAACAGAAAGCTGGCTGAGAGCAAGTAGGTAAGTATATGTTTATTCTCTTGTTGATCTTGACTGTGGATGGGATGTCCTAACTGCTTGGGTTCCTGCCTTGACTTCCCTGAATTGCAGGATTATATCCTGGAATTGTAAGCCAAATAATCCCTTTCCTCCCCCAAATTGCTTTCTGTCAGGGTACTTTACCATAGCAACAGAAATGAAACTAGAACAAGTTCTAAGTGGAATATTTGAACATATTTGATAGGAATTTAAAATGCGCCAGAAAATAGATAAAAATACACAATAGGTAAAAAAATTGTAGCTGTCTAGACTGTTGGAAGCTAATGACAGACCTAGTAATGATCCGTGTGATGAGCTGTACTTCAGGGATTGTTCTGTTTGTGGTGGGTGTAATGGAAGCAGGAAGCAATCAGACTTTCGAGGGTGCTGGTTTGCAGTGTCTCAGCAACAGTACTGTCTGGGCAGGAGCTCGTTAGAAATCCACAATGGATTTCTACCAATTCCAGAATTAGCCTTGCTTCTACTTGATTCTTACACAAATTTAAATATGAAAAGTAGGGCCAGCAGATGGCTCAGTAAGAAGGTACTTGCCATCAAGCCTGAAGACCTGTGCAATCTTACACACAGACACAGACACACACACACACACACACACACACACACACACACACACACGTGATTAAAAACGTAAATAAAAATTTAAGGAACATTGCTGTAGAACTTTCTCCTGTAGTTCACTTGGAACATATATTAGTGATGTAGAAATTTGGATAATATTGAGTCTTTCTAGCAATACATGTTTCTCTGAAAACATGACTAAATTTGGCAATGCTCCTAGTTTTATTACATCTCAGAGACAAAGTTATATTTCTGGATTTTAAAAATATCTTTTGTTTATTCTTTGACAATTTCATATATGCGTACATCATATCTTGATCTGACCCACCCCTAATATGACTTTTAAAATCTACATGAGGAATCACTACTCAGATCTTTAGAAATGTCACTGACATTTCTTAGTGTTATTATGCAAGGGATGTATGTTTTTAAAAATCACTTCTTAATCACTAGAGTTCAGATTACAAACTTGTCAATTACTAGATATTCAGTTGGACATGAGAACTAAAACAAGAGCCTCTGACTCACTCATTTAAAATAGAATGTTTCAAGACCAAATATTTTATTTGGATAAATTTGAAGAGCTTAAGTATTTCTATTGAAACTGTCTGTGAGAAAACATTCCCAATATAAAACATCTGTTTGAGCTCATTTCTCATTAAATACTAATATTTGTATAAGGTAGGGAGGTCTGTGGAAATACAGTTATTCTAAGTATAATATTTCATGATGTTATCAAGTATAGGGTACATGTGTTTACCTCCATTAACACAGGATTAAATATTTCCCACATTCTCAGTAGTATGTATGTCTGCAAATATGTAGACCTGACTTTCTCACATCTTCCTATTTTGGGGGAGGAGGATAGAGACTAAAGAGGGAGAGTAGGTTAGATATAGCTGTAGGAACACTGTAGGAGCTCACAACCTGAGGAAATATGGATTTAGTATGTCTTCAGGGTTTTTTCAGGTGATCTCCAGATCAAAGGGAAGAAGCCCAAGATGCTTGTCACTGGCTTTGGTGTGTGCTGGAGCGTGGAGAAGCTCTGTTTTCAACATTTCAGAGTAAGAAATCAAACAGTGGTACCCTGTAGTTTAATTCTCTTTGTTGGAAGTATCAGAACCTAATTGTTCATAATCAGACTTTAGGCTTTCAGAGCCAGATACATGATTGGAACCATCCAGAGCTACAAAAGGTACCAGTGCCCACATTTCTTCCATGACACTCTGACTGAATTGCTCAAATGGTATGATCTCATCATTGTGGTGACTAACCGTGCCTCTGGTGACCACTGATGAATTAGGGGTCTCTATGCCACAACTCTGGGCCTTACCTTGTCCCCTTCCTCAAGGTAAGTGATCCTCAAATGGCTTTATTCTTTGTCTCCTTAGACTACTCTCTTCAACTCTCTTCCAAGACTGGATCCTTCTTACCACAGTGAGTTTTTAATCTCTTAAGTCTTAGAAATTGCCATGGGGTGAACTCTGCTCCCCAAATATCTTATGTTGAAGTCTTAAGGCAGAGGGACTCAGCCTGGGGTTTTATTTAGAGACACAGCCTTTAATGAGGCAATTAAGATAACATGAACTCACAAGAAAAGGTCAGAAGGTATTAAGTTTGAGTTATTAGAGTAAGAAGCTGTGGCATGCTACTGCACACTAGAGCAACTATTGAGAACAATAGGGCACTGTTCATCTTTTTAAAATAAGATTTTGAAAGTCTTCACTATAAGAAATCATAAACATCTGAAAATATTGATACATTTTGCCCAATTTAAACATTATGTAAGATGTACATTACGTGTATTAAATTAATGTTTAAATCTTATATTTTTAAACTTTGTATTATTAGTTTTGTGTGTGTGTGTTGTGTTGTGTGTGTGTTGTATTGTGTGTATGTGTGTGTGTTTGTACATGATGTTTGTATGGGCCAAGTGTAGAGATATGCACCTTTACTCCCAAATTTGAGGGGTAGAAGCAGACAGATCTCTGGAGTTCTGGGCCAGCCTTGTCTACAGAATCAGTTTTAGACAAGCCAAGGTAACAAAGTGAGACCAAACACAAAACACATTATGTGCCTATAAACACATTGACATGACGTGCGCGTGTGAAGCTCAGAGAGCAGCCTTGTGGAGTTGACTCTTCATCTTAAGAAGCTACTAATGAACTCAGCCATTGCTTCCTTGATTACAAAGCATGGCTGTCACATGCTTTTGAATTCATTTCATTTATAAACCAAAATTCAGATCATTAATGAAATAAACATTTTCCTTTCCACATTGCTTTTGATCGTCATTTTATCATAGCAATAGAAAAGAAATTGGGATGTTTACTAAACTGAATTTATCTTCCCATTATACCTGTCTATCTATTTACTTAATTCAACAAGGACTTCCTACATTTTAAAAGTAAATCTTATTGTTTATATTTGAGTTTTACACACATTAATGATATTATACAATGGATAATGGCATTTTTATTAACATGTAATAGAGTAACATCCACCCACATGCTTTTTTAAGTATGACAAGAACCACTAAAATCTACTTATGTGATCTATAATACTAATATAATTTAGCTGATCATAGTCTTCATGCTGTACATACTAATTATTATTGGTGTGTTATTACTAGCAACAGAGCCTCTAGAACTATAAGTATCTAGGAATCGTGTCTGTGTACCCAGCAACCTTCTATAGGACATCTAGATTCACCACTTGGAAATATGCTACTGAATGTAATGTTCTTTATGTTTGACTATTGCAACCAAGTCCTAGTTAACTCTTGGGGATTCTACATTTTCTGTTATCATCCAGAAGCCAATCCCTTCATAGACTCCATTTGTTTCAGATGAATTATATATTTTTGGCAGTCTTGGCCTCATTTACACAGGAATTTTTGCATTGTACAAATATACAGAAAATGGATGGCATCTTTCTTCCTTGTCTTGACTTCAACACTTCTAAAAAGAAAAATAAGAGATAGTTAAGATAGAACTTAAGACAGCAGTGAATCAGGGCAGCAAAGAAGACGTAGATTCCCCTTGATAGTCCTTTGCTTATCTGTTTACTGTCCCAAACTATCTCATTCATTTACCCCTTGAGACTCAAGATAGTCTTTTGATTTGGTATAATGCAACCTGACCAAACAGATAAGAAACTGCAGTGTTTGGAGATTAGGCAATATCCAGTAAGCTGGGCAGCAGCAATTTTCATTCCAAACTAGCTAAGAGCCAGAAATCTTTGTGTTTTATTTTTGTTTGGTAAAATGTACATAAGGAAAAAGAAACTCACATACAGCGTGATGAGCTATCACAAAGCAAATGCTTGTGTTAGCATCAAGCAGCTCAGGAAAAGAATGCTGGGGCTGGGGATTTAGCTCAGTGGTAGAGTGCTTACCTAGGAAGCGCAAGGCCCTGGGTTCGGTCCCCAGCTCCGGAAAAAAAAAGAACCAAAAAAAAAAAAAAAAAAAAAAAAGAATGCTCCCAGCAGGCCAGAAGGCTTCCTCTCATCCTCTCAGGCACCAGTCCTTCTCTCACAAAGGTGGTCACTATCTTTCTAACACCAGAGACTGCTTTGCCTGCGTTGTTGCTATATAAACCAAGTCATATGGAATACACTTCCTTGTACCTAATTTCTTGCTTTAAGCATTATCTTATGAGACACTTTTAAAAAATGTCAGATCTTTTCTTGGGGCAGTGGAGGCCTTGCAGTGTCGCCTTTACTCTGAGCAAAGAACTATGAGCAGAGGCAGTCGGGATTAGAAAGGACTGGGAAGCAGACATTTTGCTGTGTTCAAATCGAAGTCAAGGATGTAAAAATGCAGAGCAATAAAACCTTTAACTTGGAAAAAACAGAATCATACTCCAAGGAAGCACCATCAACATCACCACCATCATCACCACCAGCAGCAGCAGCAGCAGCCACCCCCACCAATACCTGCAAATGAACAGCAGGCCAGCCGCCAGATGAAGGCTTGACTATGGACCTGAAGAATTTTAGGAAACCAGGAGAGAAAACCTTTACCCAACATAACCATTTCTTTGTGGGCAATCTTCCCCCTGACATCAAAGTTAGAGATAAGGAAACTTTTTGAGAAATATGGAAAAGCAGGTGAAGTTTTCATTTATAAGGATAAAGATATTTGCTTGGAAACATGAACCCTAGCAGAAATTGCCAAAGCGGAGCTGGATAATATGTCACTGTGGAAAGTAGCTGTGAGTGTGCTTTGCTTGTCATAGTGCATCCCCTTACAGTCTGCAACCTTCCTCAGTACATGTCCAACGAACTGCTGGAAGAAGCCTTTCCTGTGTTTGGCCAGGTGGAGAAGGCTCTAATTGTGGATGACCACGGAAGGCCCCCAGGGAAAGGCACTGTTGAGTTCTCAGGGAAGCTAGCTACTCAGAAAACTCTGGACAGATGCAGTGAAGGCTCCTTCTTGCTAACCACATTTCCTCGGCTGGTGACTGTGGAGTCTATGGACTGGTTAGATGATGAAGAGGGACTTCCAGAGAAGCTGGTTATAAAAAAAACAGCAATTTCAAAGGAGAGATGTTGTGGTTTGTCCTGGATTTATCTATATTTTGATGCTAATTCCACTGCCCCAAGGACAGCTGTTTAGTCACGTACTCAGGACTCAGGTGACTTCATCAGAAACTTCTCCTCATTTAATTTTTAAAATACAGGTGAGGGGCAGGTACAGGATAGAAGGAGGTCTGTCATTGGAGGAGATGGAAGGATGGTCGGGAGAGAAGTTTGAAGGAAGAAGAGGAGACTGGAACAGAAAGGAGGAAGAGACAGGAGGGAGAGGGAGAGAAGCTGTGACAGGACAATATGGCAGGTGACGTTAAGATTCCACGCTGTGCCTTTACAGGTTGTTACGAATGTTTTTAATGGATGTATGTATGTTGAGCTTTGTATGTTTAGGTGGGCAATTATATCTTATCAACTGGGCCAAAGGTTATTGTGTTGTGTGTTCTTTCATGTGTAGATTTAAGTGTAATGGAGTGTGGGGCAGCTGGTCTGGGATTTGTGTTTCTGGCATGGAAACCTGCCTTGGGAACTAGATAGGTAGAGAGATTGCTGACGGCTCAGAGAGAGGCCTTCAGCAGTGTGATCTGGGATGGAGCAAAGCAGGAGAGAGGCTTTGCTGACTGAGAATTAAGATATTCAGTAGATATCTTGGGAGCACTGCGGTGCCAGACCTAGTAGGGATAAAAGACAACCATACTTTTTGTATTTTGTATATTTTTACAACAACACAGAGAGAGCAGCCACCCAGATTTGCACAGCCTGGATCCTTTGAGTATGAGTTTACCATGCGCTGGAAGGCACTCATTGAGAGGGAGAAGCAACAGCAGGACCAAGAGGACTGGAACATCAAGGAGCCTCCTGAGAAGTTGGAGATGGAAATGGAGGCAGCACACTATAAGTACCAGGTAATGCTAATGAGGCAGGATTTGATGAGACTTCCAAGAAGAGCTTGGAAGAATGGAGGAGCTGCAGAACCAAGAGGTTCAGAAATGAAGAGTTAGAACTCAGGCAGGAAGAGGAATGCAGGCTCTTGAGGAAGAGATGCGGTGACAAGAAGAAATGATGTGACAACAGCAGGAAGGATCCAAGAGACCTTCCCTGATGTGAGAGAACAAGAGATACGGATGAGCCAAATGGCTATGGGCCTAAACCATAGAGGCACCATGCTCCCTGCTCCTGTGCCACCTGGTACTCCAGCTCCTCCAGGACCTGCCACTATGATGCCAGATGGAACCCTTGGATTGACCCCACCAACAACTGAACAGTTTGGCCAAGCTGCTACAATGGAATAAGGAGTTGGAGCAATTGGTGGAACTCCTCCTGCATTCAACCATCCAGCTCTGGGAGCTGAATTTGCTCCAAATAAACACTGCTGATATTAGATAAAGTTGCATTGTCTAGTTTCCTACAACCCTTAAAAGAGGGGCCCTTTTTGGACTAGCCAGAATTCTACCCTGGAAAAGTGTTAGGGGTTCTTCTCAATAGATAAGTCTTCCCTGCTTGTACTACTCTAGGGAGTAGGTTTGAAGGTAGAGGGGCAAGGGAGGGGTGGTATTTAACAAATCAAAGTTATGCTATACTGTGTTATCAAGTCTGTCTGGTACATTCCTGAAGTATATTGATTGTTGAGGGCATGGAGAACCACAGGAAAATGGACTCGAAGCTCCATTAATCTTGATCATTTCTCTCTCTCTCTCTCTCTCTCTCTCTCTCTCTCTCTCTCTCTCTCTCTCTTTCTCTCTCTCTCTCTCTCCCTCCCTCCCTCCCTCCCTCTCCCTCTCTCATGCTTTATTTTTTCATCTTTATTCCCCTCCACCCCAGAGACACTGCCATGTATACCACAAAACCTAAACGTCCTCTAATGACCTAACCCAATTCCTCCATTCACTCCCAGGTGAGAATTCAGACAAATGTCCACAGAGGTTACAGCATACCTACGGTTCTGTTATATCTTGTATATGACCCCTTCATATCCTAAGGAAGATATTTTCTCTCAGAGGTTTTCATTGTATTATATCTTAAAAATCTTGTGTTAACCTGTCTCCGTCTTCTTCTTGGGTAAGGACTACACCTCTGTGTCCCTGATGTTGCTGTCCACAGCTTTTCTTGATAGGCCGAGTACAGTCTTGGGAACAGGGTTGCTGTGTGTTGAAGCTCTTAGTCTTGCCCATCTTAGGTAGCTACACTGTGCATTTTTATTGCTGTACTAGGATTTGTTCCTGATACCTTCAATTTGAACTTTTTCTAAGAAGTGGACCAGTAATGCAGTATCACCTTATTAAAATACATTTAAAGCCTTTTCAAAAAAAAATCAGTATGTGAAACAACTTTTAGGAGTCAATTCTTTCCTTTCACCATGGGTTCTGGAGACTAAGCCCAAGTTACCAGATTTATTGGGCAAATGCTTCTCCTCACTGGGCTCTCTTGCTGGCTTATAACATTTTCTTGAAGTAAGAACATCAATACTTTACATGTTCTGCTCATTAGACAGGATTCACTGCCTGAGATAATAGAATACTTCATTTTAATCCCACTGTTGATAGGCATTCAGGCTATTATTTTTCAAAAGATAGCTTTGTTGTGTGTATACCTGGAGCTACAATGAGTAAGTCACAAGGCACAGTCATGTCAACTTGGGTTCTGAACACATTGTCTCACAGCAGTGGGATGATCTCAGCATGACTGTTTATACGGCCATATTTGCCAATTTTCTGTGATGTTGCTCTTTTTTTCTTTCTATATTTATTAAAAGCAAGTCACCAAGTCTAGCCCATGTTAACTATGGAGGCTGATAGTGGAAAAGTTAATATGCTTATGTTAAAAGGTCATAACTAATACATAGTTTCAGCTGATACCTTAAGATCATGCAAATACCTTCATGCTTTGGCATCCCTAAGTTTTGTAATTTAATTTTTTTTCTATTTTATGTGCATCAGTGTTTTGTCTGCATGTATATGTGTGTGAGGGTGTCAGATCTTGGAGTTACAGACAGTTGTGAGCTGCCATGTGGGTGCTGGGAATGGAATCTGGGTCCTGTGGAAGAACGGACGGACAGTGCTTGTTACTGCTGAGCCTTCTCTCCAGCCCCTTGGCATCTGATTTTACAAAGACACTTGCTTACAGTAGTGATTACTGTGGGGTTCTGATAGTGAACTTCCTGTTTCTGTTATTCCCTCTGCACTCAGCACCTACAGTTCTTCTCTAACAAAGATTTGTTCCTTCTCTATTTTTGTATCTCACTTGCTGTCATGAATATTTGTTTTATTTTGGGATTATATTCCAATATCTTCATTTGATTTCTTGCTAAGTCATTCAAATGTTGGCCATTGGGAGCTTTCTATTGGTTCTTATAAGCCTTTTGCACACCTTTCCCCACCCCCTTGGACATTTTCTTCTCAACTGAATTTTTACTTTTATATTATAAAATTTCCCTCAACATATATACCAGTTCAGTTTTCAAATATGATGTACATGATATATGATATTTTAATAACTTACAGAGCTGTGAACTAATAACGATTTAAAAATAGGTTATTTTCCCATTCCACCCCCAAATAAACCATATCTCTGTCTGCTGAAAATTATCATTCCAAATCTCAGACCAAAGCGATCACTAATCTCTGCCCTTACAGAGTTGCTTCTACTGTTCACCTTCCTTCCTCCTGGAACTTAAGGCAGTCCAGGGTTTGGCCATATTTTCTGTGCCTTAATCCAAGAGATGACTATTTATTCAAGGAAGACCACTCATTTGTGGGAGAATGTTATTCAATAACTAAGACCTGAGGCTGAATGTGGTAACGTATACCAGTAAGCCTGGTGCTCAGGAAACTGAGGCCACCTTGAGCTACATAGCAGGACCCTGCCTCAAAGAAAACCAATTTATTCAGTTTACCAATCAATCTCAGATGTGGGTGTTAGGTGTGTTTGGGAGCTGTAGGGCATTTTTTAAAATTATCAGTTGATGGGGGAGGGCCCAGTCCATAGTGGGTGGGGCTTTCCCAGGGCTGGTGGTCCTGAATTCTCTATGAAAGCAGGCTGAGCAAATCATGGGAGAAATCCAGTAAGACGCATTCCTCCACAGCATCTGCATCAGCTCCTGACTCCAGGTTGTTCCCTGCTTGAACTTTTGTCCTGACTTCCTTTGATAATGAACTATGATTTAGAAGAATAAGCCAAATGAAACAATTCTTCCCCAAGTTGCTCTGGTCATGGTGTTTTATTACAGCAACACTACCCTAAGACAGCTTCTAGATGTATTTGTGTCCTAGCTATATGTTAAGTTGATACTGTGGTTCTAATCTGATACCATGGGTGTCTTAGTTTTTTGTTGATGTGAAAAATCACTATGTTCAAGGCAACTTACAGAAGAGTTCTGTTGGGTTTACCACTGCAGAGGGCTGGACTGCATGATGGTGGAATGCAGACAGAAGGTATGGTGGCACAGTGATTGGAACAGCAACCTGAGAACTCATATCGTGAACTTCAGCCATGAACCAGGGAAAACAAGACTCAAAAATGGCATGAGTCTTTAAACTCTCAGAGCTCACCTTCCATGGCGAACTTCCTCTAACAAAGCTACACCTCCTAAACCTCTTTAAAAACACTGTCATTTGGGGACTGAGTGTGCCAATGACAAGACTACAGGAACATCTCACGCAAACCACTACAGCAGGGTTTATTTTAGTGTTTCTCCTTTACTTATCTTTCTCTGGTAGTAAGAAATGTGGCTTTAATTATTTACAATATATTTGCTTGTCAATTAGCCTCAAAAGATATTTCTATGTGTTAGCTAGTGGACAGTGTGAATTTAACTTTATATGGGAAAAGATTCTTTATAGAAATAAAGATCTTTCCTGTTGTGCTGATTACATCAATTCTAGCACTCAGGAGGCAGAGACAGACACACCTGTAAGTTCAAGGCTGGCATGGTCTCCCCAGTAAATCTATGACAGCAAGAGCTACAAAGTGAGATTACATCTTTAAAAAAAAAAGTAATGACGAAAAGGGAAAAAAAAAACCTAAGATCTCAAAATACTGACCTTGAGTGAGCTAGGTGAGCCCTGAATCCACTGATACATGACCTTAGCAAAAACACACAAATCAGATGAGGAGATGAGGGAAGAGAGAGAAATAAAAAAGAGAGAGAGAAGAGAGAGGCAGAGAAGAGGGGGGACAGGGAGAGGGAAGAGAGAGGAGAAATGGAAGCAATTGAGTATGTGTGATAGTAAAGACATAGATTCGAGTGCTGTTATGAATCATTACCTAGAACCTCTGGTCCTTAGAGACCAGAAAGACTGAAGCCCTGAAAACACATTAATGTTGGGGTTCTGATTTTCAAAATGGTCAAACAAATAAAACTTCTTGTGTTTTATACTACTACACATAGGACAACTTGTTACACCAGCCCCAAGAAACTAAAACACATACGATTTGGAAATCAACAGACGTATCCAGGATCCAGATCAAACAACAGAACAATGAACCCAGGGTACCCCTCACATGACCCACCTCAAAAGGACCTGTTTGGCTTCTCTCTCTTAAATATGTGTAAGGAATAGTCCTGGTTTTGCTCATTTATATTTATCCCATAACACAGTTTATTTATCCATTTTGTTGGTGGGGATTTGGGAAATTTCTAAAATGGGGCTCTTATGAATTATGCTGTAAAAATTTTTGCAGTCTTTTGCAAGACATCTCTACTAATTGGTTTTCTGTTGCTGTGATAAAACACCATGACCAAAATCATCTTACCTGTGGAAGAGTTTATTTTGGCTTATGGTTCCAGAGGAGTAATAGTCCACCATGGCAGGGAGACATGGCAACAGGCAGGCATGGAATCTAGGGAAAGAGAGAGCATATTCTCAACTGAAATCATTGTGCAGGGAGACGGAGAGGAGGTGTGTGTGTTGGGGGAGCATAAGAGCCAGTAAGAAGTGAAGCAAGGCTATAAACTTACTTGTAAGTGATGTACTTCTGTACCATCCTCCAAACAGCACCAACTGCTCAAACACCTGAGGTATACTCCAATCCAGACAGCATTCCAAAATGCATATAATACCTCATGCTTCTAACAACAATAGTGTATGCATTTTTCCATTTGCAACAGCATTTTTTAATACTAGGTTTTGCAATTTAATAAGCATGTAGGTATTGTATGGAGGTTTTATGTTTTGTACTAAAATACACATATTTTAGCCTCTCCATTATCCTAGCACAGACAGTTCAATGTGTTGTCAGAATATGGTCCAGGAATGGAGTCCTGAGAGGTGAATTCTGAGTCCCTGTGAGAATGCTCCAAGAAAACAAGAGTCTTGTGACCTCAGGTTTTTTTTTTTCCAAAATACAGAATTGTTCCTGGAATGTGTTTTTGTGCTCCTCCAGGTATAGCAGGTAGGGGTTTACTCCAGGTATAGCAGGTAGGGGTTTACTCCAGGTATAGCAGGTAGGGGTTTACTCCAGGTATAGCAGGTAGGGGTTTACTCCAGGTATAGCAGGTAGGGGTTTACTCCAGGTATAGGAGGTAGGGGTTTACTCCAGGTATAGCACGTAGGGGTTTACTCCAGGTATAGCAGGTAGGGGTTTACTCCAGGTATAGCACGTAGGGGTTTACTCCAGGTATAGCACGTAGGGGTTTACTCCAGGTATAGCACGTAGGGGTTTACTCCAGGTATAGCACGTAGGGGTTTACTCCAGTTATAGCACGTAGGGGTTTACTCCAGGTATAGCACGTAGGGGTTTACTCCAGGTATAGCACGTAGGGGTTTACTCCAGGTATAGCACGTAGGGGTTTACTCCAGGTATAGCACATAGGGGTTTACTTCAGATTGCTCCTTATTGCTTACTGCTGTTAGTCAATTCAATGTTTAAACTACATGTGACTTGTCCTTATGATTGTGTACAGGTTGAACTCATGAGAAGTTTACTCGTGTGAGCTTTCTTAAAACTCAGAGTATAACTGTTTGGGGCTCTGAATAAGGTTGAATATTGCATGAGACTTTAGTCGTTACCTCCCAGTCTGGCTTGGGCTTTTGATAATACCTTTGGAGTCCTCTGTGTTCCAGTAACCAACCCCTCACACCTGTACCACTGTAAGTAATACAATAAACTCGTCGGTTTGCCAAATTGGGAGTTTGGTGGATTTATTACTTTGGTAGCCTACTTGAGGTGAGCAGACATTTGCTCACCTCATCCCAGGAAAAGTTGACACACCTAGCATTAAGCATTAACTCCTTTTCCCCTCACTCCAGACTCTGGTACCACCCTTCTGTTTTTATACTATTGGCTACTCTTAAGTATTTCATCTCAGTAGAAGTAGAAGCCACACAATTGACTTTTAGATTGGCTTATTTCACTTATAATAATATCAAGGCACATATACATCTGGTGTGTGTCAGAGCATCCTTGTTTTGAGGAAGAATAATACCATATGTATGTATCCATACAGTAGTTTTTCTATTCATGTCAGTGAGCACAGTGACTCCTTTCACCCTTTGGCTGTGAATAATGTGGCCATGAATGTGGACTTATAATACTTGAGTTCTAGCTTTCAAACAAACCAGGGCTCAAATTTACCTACATCTTCATATTTTATAAATGATAACATTGCATAATTTTGCCTCTTCTGATTGCCAGATGCAGTTGAGTATCTTCAGTGGATATTTGCCTCATGGTTTCTTTTATAAAGCTCTTGCCTCTTGGCTCACAAGTCACCTATTACTTTTTATTTCTGGTAAAGAGTGACTCTTTAGTTTATGCTCTGTCCATAGTTTTGAAAATCAGACTTCTGCTCCACCTATTCAGTGAGTAGTTGAGTCTTTTCTATGAAACATCATTCTATTATTTTTCTTACATTCCAACTCTCCTGTCCCTATGTCTGCTCTTGTAGAATGCTCACCACATACTGTTATGACTTAATGCAGTTACGTTTCATTACAGGATATTCGCACCCTATAGCCAGAATACAATCCCTAACTATTTTGTATGTGTTACTTTCCTGTCTCAGAGTACAAGAACTTCCTTTGGTGTTACATGTATAGATGTAACAAAGTACTTATTACATGATTTGGGAATAATAGTTAAACTAAAAGAATATTTACGTCTCCTAAGAACAGATGCTAAATATAAGCTATTTAGCATTTTATTATAGATATGAAAACAGATGTATTAAAACATTAATAAAAAATTATTAAATTAGTCTAATCTTTACAACAGAAAGTATTTTTGACCTAGAGTTTGTCAGCATATTAAACTAAATTTCATTGCTTTTCTTCTTGGACCGAGATGAAGAAAAATTAGACGTGTTATCTCTTGAGGATGAGAGTGATCCAATGGAATGCCTGCATTTTTCTCACGAAGTAAATAACACAATAACTGTGCTTTATAAGCTTTCTATCCTTCCCCTTGGAATTACACAACACATACCTCTAGGTTCAAGTGTAACTTTCTTGAAATGTTCCATCTGTGACCCCAGAATCTTTTCCCACATTTGGTAAAACAGAAAAACAACTGAAACCTCATAAGGAATTCTCTAGCCATGTGATGTTTAGAAAGGTACAACAATCCCTGACGTAGCCAGGGTAGTATTTAATGTGTAATGGCCACAAAACAGTTCCTATGATATGGCCATGCCAGCCATTATGACAACAGGATGCAGTAAGTATAAAGGATTCCCTCACTAATTAATCATGAAAGAGCAACCGTGGGAAAACTAGAATGCTAAGTGACCAGTAATATGTGGGGTGGTGGTGCAGCGGATGGAGCAGTTCTGGTTCAGATAGGACTTATTTACACATAACACGGGCTAGTTTTGTAACTTAATCAACAAGGAATTTACTTACTCACCATAACAAAAAAATCTGAAGTCAGCCACAGAGAGCTAGAGAAACTACCACAGAAACCAGATTCCTGCCTTACTGACCCACACACAGACAGAGCAGGTACACATGGCTGTTTTCCCTTACTGAGTGCAAGACGGACGACTGGCTGTGGTGGAAAGAAGATGCCTAGTGAACAGTCCTCTGTCTATGACTGGATACCAGGAAAAAATGGTTTCCCATAAAGTCACTTTCTCATCAAATTATTTCACTGGCCAATGAATCAAATATCGACTCCACCTAGAAGAACCTTCATAGAAATATTTTAAATCAGATTTGTCATTACTCCAAGCAAATTTATGATTCTGTTAGTAAGAAATAAGAGTTTATACTGGGCAAGCAAGCCGGCAGTTTATCACACGTAGACTTTATGTTTTAAATCTTGCTGTTAGATATTTTTCTAAAAATTTATGTAAATTAAAGTCATAGTGAGTTACTTATACACCTAACACACACACACACACACACACATACACACACACACACACACACACACACACACACACACACACACACACACACACACGGAGTGGTGGCGAGGTTATTAAGTCAGGAGAAATCTTTGCAGAACATAGGTGAGAAGGATGTTAGTTCTCTCAAATCAACAGCACATCAGCCAAATCAGGCTGCCTGGGGAAGGGCAGGAGAAAGCACACAACATGGCTGTTATTCATATACAGCAGACTGCAGAACCTAGAAGCCCACATAACTGCAGAGATCTGAGAAAAGTACCAGGAAAGGACTGTCAACCTGTGTCCTCCCCAGCTGCTGAACAAAGAGGCTGCAGAGTCCAAGGCTCCCATCACCTCTCCCACACAGCACCCACATGGAGACCTCAAAAGCCAGAGATCTGAGAACTTCAGAGGTTAAACTCAGTCCAGCTGTGTCAGTGACTCACTCAGATTACTGTTCATTTTAATCCTTATACTGCTGTTTACTGTCCACTCTGGCATATTCATCTCACGATGGTTTGCTTTTGTCTGCACATTGCTTCGTTAAGTTTTAGGATCCTTGTGTTTCCCCACAACAGACTGTACCTTTCACCTGTATCTCATACACTCCCCTTTTACTTCCACACGTTTCCCTTTCTCTCAGCCTCTTGTATGTACTATGCAATCCTATATGGTGGTCTTTGACTACAATAAGTGTTTCAGGATAAATAACCAAAGGTAAGCATGGTGCACACCAGATTTTAGTTAATAAGGTTAGGTGTGGGAAGGTACTAGGGTAGGTAAGGATAGCGATACTATCCACGTGACTTTTAAATAAATAAGAATATGTGTGACAAAAGTAGCCGGAAGAAGAAAGTTGGAAGTGGCTAAAGTCCGTAGATTTTAGACACTGTTAAACTTGTGCACGATTGTAATTCATGTGTAAAAGGAGGCAATGAATATGCACATATTTGCAGGCCAAATACCGTACACATAATAAAAATGTAAATGCTTGTAGCCACTTATAAAAAAGTCTTTTAAAAAAGTTGAATAACTATAACAACAACAACAACAAAACATAAGGTACCAGCTGGAATTCTAAGACATCTATGATATTCTGATAAGATCATGCCATTCAGGGAGTTATGAATATTAGACTACAAGAGACCAAATCTACAGGTACTGGGCAAAGAAGAATAATCTTTTTTAAAGGCATAAAAATCTTGGAATACCCACGATACAACTCACCATATAAAACCCAAGAAGAAAGAAGATCACACCAAAGTGTGGATGCTACAGTCCTCCTCAGTAGTGGGAAGGGAGTAATCTCTGGGAAGTAGAGGGAGAGCAGGATCTGGGAGCGAGAGAGGACGGAAAGAGAAAAGGGCAGTTCAGATACAGAAGGAGATGGGAAAAAATAGAGAGGATCAGAAATTTGAAAGTAGGTGTGTAGCAGTGGGGATGGGGATCTGGGGATAGCCACTAGAAAGTCCCAGATGCCAGGGACCCAAGAGGTTCCCAGGACCCAAAAGGGAGCACTTTAGCCAAAATAACCAACAAAGGGGAGATAGAACCTGTAGAGACCTTATCTAATGGATAGGCACAGCCTCCAATTGAGGGATGGGACCACCCACCCACCTTAAAAATCCAGAATTCCTCCTGTCAAAAAGAAATGCAGGGACAAAGAGTGGAACAGACACTGAAGGAAAGCCCATCCAGAGACTGCCCCACCTGGGGATCCATCCCATCTGCAGACACCAAACCCAGACACTATTGCTGATGCCAAGAAGTGCTTACTGACAAGAGCCTGGTATAACTATCTTCTGAGAGGCTCTGCCAGAGCCTGACCAAAACAGATGGGGATGCAAGCATTCAAACATTGGACTGAGCACAAAGGACCCCAATGGAGGAGTTAGAGAAAGGACCATAGGAACTGAATGGGTTTACAACCCATAAGAAGAACAAAAAATATCAACCAACAGATGCTCCCCCCAATCTCCCAGGGACCAAACCACAAACCAAAAAGTACACAGTGGGGGCCCATGGCTCCAGCTGCCTATGTAGCAGAGGAATGCCTTATCTAGCTTCACTGGGAGGGGATTCCCTTGGTCCTGTGGAGGCTTGATGACCTAGAATAGGGAACACTAGGCTGCTGAGGCAGGAGTAGGTGGGCAGGTGGGGGAGCACCCTCATAGAGGCAGGGGGGATGAAGGAGGAGACAGGAGGCTTGTGGAGGAGAAACTGGGAAGGGGGATAACATTTGAAATGTAAATAAATAAAATAACCAATAAAAAAACAATTTTTTTAAAAAAAGTCAAAAAACAAATAACAGAAAATCTCCCATCATTAGGAAAAGAAATAATAGTCTGGATATAAGAGGCATTTAGGGAGCCAACAGGGAAACCAGAAAAGAATTTCCTCTTACTATTATTAAATCACTAAATATACAACATTTTAAAAAGTATATTTACAATGACAAGAGGGAATCACCAAGTCAGGTGTAAAGACAGGCTCATCAGAATAACGCCAGCTTTATCAACTGTAACTTTAAAAGTCAGAGTAAGGATAGATGTACTTTAAGTTCTGAAAGATAACACCTGCCAACTACTGGCCCCCAAAAAGCTGCCATCACTGAAGAAAAATAAAATCTTTCTATGAAAAAAAATAGACTAAAGGAATTTACCATTGCTAAACTAGCTCTACGGAAACTAAATGAAGTATCCTTGGAACTGAAGAAAAAAAGAATCTATTCAGGAAGCCACAGGGAAGACCATACTAAAATAAACAGTTGAACAAGAGAAAAGAAAAATTCCAATCACTACAAAATCGACAAAAAGGCACATATCAATTCATACATTTCAATGATAACACTATTAATGGTCTTAATTTCCCAATCAAGACACACAATTATAGATTGGATTAAAAACCAGAAGTCATCTGTTTGCTGCCTCCAAGAAAATGTACCTCACCACAAAAGACAGATATTTCTTTAGGGTAAAGAGACAAAAAAAATGTATTCCAAGGACAAAAAAAATGTATTCCAACTAAGTGGACCTAGGAAACAGGTGCCACTCTACTAATATTGTAAAAAACAGACTTCAAGCCAAACCTGGTGAGAAAAGATAAAGATGGTCAGATTGGAATAACGGATCAAGAGGGCAGTGAGTCTAAACACATTCCCTGATCACAGAAGCATCAGTTTCATATAACAAGTATGACTAGAGGTAATGTGGCAGACAAATGAAGCGCAATAGCACTGAGGGACTTCAGAAACTGACAAGTCTTTGCAGCGACAACAAAAAATCAACAGAGATATGAAGATTAAATTATATCATAGATCAAATTTGGACTAAAGAGACAGCTATAGATCACTCCACACAAATACTGCAAAATACACCCTGTTCTTAGCTACTGATGGAGCAGTGTCTAAGATAATAGGATACTAAGTCTCATTAAATACAGGAAAATTGAAAGAAATCTTTGTATTCCATCTATTAACAAGAGAAGTTATTAACAAAAGATTACATCGCTCATTATTGAATGATGACTGTGTCCTTGAAGAAATTACAAAGAGGGGCTGGAGATACGACTATGTGGTTAAAAATGTGTACCCCCCTTAAGGAAGACTCAGGTTTTGTTTCTAGCTCCTTGGTTAGGCATCTTACAACTGTCTGTCACTCCAGCTCCAGGGAGCCGAATGCCCTTTTCTAGGCTCTGTGGACACACGTATATACCTATATACAGATATACATAAATACACAAGAGTTTTGAGAAAAATCTTTATAGGAAATTAGGAAAATAAGAAAGTGCCTAGAATCAAATGAAAATGAAATACAACATATAGAAACCCATAGAAAACAATGAACAAAGTTCCAAGACAACAGTTATAGCTCTAAGTTCCTACATTAAAAATTATGTACTTGGACCCTGAAGAAGTAAAGCAAGCCAAATCCTCCGAAGTCAGTACAGTGGAAGAAATCATTAAGATCAGGGCAGAAATTAATGAACTAGAAACAAAAATACAAAAAGCAATCAATATAACAAAGAGTTACTTCTTTGAAAAGTTAAAGAAGACTGGCAAACCCTTGGCCAAATGAAACAAAAAAGAAAATATCAAAATCAATAAAACTAGAGATGGAAGGGGAGAAACATCTATTGAAATAGTAATGAAATTCAGAAAATCATTAGGACTTACCTTAAAATATATATATTCTGATTCTCCCCAACCCCACTGCCCACCTTCATCAGACCTGTAGATTCTGAACCATACAGGTAAGCTTCTCTTCCCACCCACCTTCCCTGCTTGCTGAATCCTCTGGAGCAAGCAGAGCTGCCCTGAGCATCCTGATATCCTTGGGGGGCCTACATCCCCTCCACCTTTCTGCCTACCTTCATCAGACCTAAATCTTTCCTGCTCAGGGAGTTCTCTGGGCAACCTGCTAGTCCAGATGGACACACATTCTCCTGACATCTCTCTGCCTACCTTATTGGAGCTGCAGATCCTGAACCATACAGCCCAAAGATACCTACAAGAGGACTGCCACCAAGGAACATCGCATCAAGGTTAACCCCCATCCTGATACCTACTATAACAGAAACATCCAGGGACCAAAGGCATCCAGATGACTAAAGATCCTTGAAAGAACACACGCAACAAAAGCCAGGGGAGTATGACACCTTCAGAGGATGGCTATCCTTCTACAGCAAGCCCTGCATATCCTAAGGTAACAGAAGTACAAGAAAATGACCTTGAATCCAATAAGATAAAGGTCTTTAAAGAGGAAATTAATAAATCCCTTAAAGAAATATAGGAAAAATACAATTAAACAGGTAGAAGTCTTTAAAAAAGAAACAAATTCCTTAAAGATATACAGGAAAACACAAACAGGTGAAAGAAAGATATAAAACTATGCAAGATCTGAGAGTAGAAATAGAAGCAATAAAGAAAACACAAACTGAGAGAATCCTGTAGATAGAAAATCTAGGGAACAGAACAGGAATAGCAGATGCAAACATCATCAATAGAATACAGGAGATGGAAGACAGAATGTCAGATGTTGAAGATGCAATAGAAGAAATTGACATATCAGCCAAAGAAAATGTTAAAGTTAAAAAATCCCTGACACAAAACATCCAGGAAATCTGGGATAACATGAAAAAAATCTAACCTAAGAATAATAGGAATAGAAGATTCAGCCCAACATAAAATACTAGTAGAAAAACTCCAACCCAAGGAGGATAACTACATCCAAGAAAACACAGGATACACACCACCACTACCACTACCACCATCACCACCACACATCAAAATAACAAGAAATAAAAATCATTGGTTATTAATATCTCTCAACATTAATAGTTGATTCCCCAATAAAAAGACACAAGCTAACAGAATGAATGCAAAAACAGGATCCATCATTCTGCTGCATACAAGAAACCCACCTCAGCAATAAACATAGACATTGCCTCAGAGTAAAGGGCTAGAAAAAAGTTTTCCAAGTAAATGGACTCAAGAAGTAAGTTGAAATAGCCATTCTAATATCTAATAAAATAGACTTTCAACCAAAATTAATTAAAAGAGACAGGAAAGGACACTTCATACTCATTACAGGAAAAATCTACCAAGATGATATCTCAATTATGAACGTCTATGTCCCAAACACAAGGATATCCACATTGCTAAAGCTTAAATTGCATATTGAACCCCATACATTAGTACTGGGAGACTTCAACACCCCACTCTCATCAACTGACTAGACATCAAGATAAAAACTAAACAGAGAAATAACAAAACTAACAGACATTATGAATGAAATGGACCTAATAGACAACTATACAATATTTCATCCAAACACAAAACAATATACCTGTTTCTCTGCACCTCACGGATCCCTCCCCGAAACTGACCATATAGTTGGTCAATAGCAAGCCTCAGCAGATACAAGAAAATTGAAATAATATTTTGTATCATATCAGACCACTATGGATGAACACTGGACTTCAACAACAGCAGAAACACCAGAAAGCCTACACTGTCATGGAAATTGAACAACTCTCTACTCAATGGTCTCTGAATCAGGGAAGAAATAAAGAAATTAAAGACTTTCTAGGATTCAATGAAAATGAAGGCACATCACACCTAAACCTATGTGACACAATGAAAGCAGTGCTAAGAGGAAAGGTCATAGCACATAGTGCCTCCGTAAAGAAATTACAAAGTTCTCATACCAGCAATTTAAAAGGACACCTGAAAGCTCTAGGGAAAAAATAGAAGCAAGCATACTAAGGGAAGTAGAAGACAGGAAATAATCAAAGTCAGGGCTGAAAGCAATTAGTTAGAAACAAGAAAACAATACAAAGAATCAATGAAACCAAGAGCTGGTTCTTTGAGAAAATCAACAAGATAAACAAATCCTTAGCCAAACTAACCAAAAGACAGACAGTATTCAAATAAACAAAATAAAAAATGAAAAAGGAGACATAACAGACACTGAAGAAATTCAAAGAATCATTAGGTTGTAATTCAAAAGCCTGTACTCCAGGAGTTTAAAAAATCTTAATGACATGGACAATTTTCTAGATAGATACCAAAGATTTTTTTACTGAAGTTAAATCAGATCAAGTAAACTATTTAAAGATCCCTATAAGCCCCCAAAGAAATTGAAGCAGTCATCAAAAATCTCCTAATACTCCCCCCAAAAGCCTAGGGAGAGATGGTTTTAGTGCAGAATTCTAATACCAATACTCCTCAAACTACTTCACAAAATAGAAACAGAAAGAACACTGCCAAATTCATGCTATTAAGCCACAGTTACCCTGATACTAAAAGTACACAAAGACTCAAAAAGGAAGAGGACAGCAAACCATTTCTCCTAATGCACATCGATAAAAAAAAATACTCAATAAAATACTTACAAACCGAATCCAGGAACACATCAAAAACATCATCCATCATGATCAAGTAGGCTTTATCTAAGGGATGCAGAGAAGTTTCAATATATGAAAATTCCTCAAAGTAATCCCCCATATAAACAAAAGAAAAGAAAAATTCACTTGATCATCTCATTAGATGCTGGAAAAGCCTTTGACAAAACCCAACACATCTTCATATAGGTTAAAAGTGTTAGAGAAATCAGGGATACAAGCCACATACTTAAACATAATCAAAGCAATATCCAGCAAGCCAATAGCCAACATCAAGCTAAATGGAGTGAAACAAAAGAATTCCACTAAAATCAGAGACAAGGCTGCCTACTCTCTCCCTATCTACTAAATACAGTACTTGAAGTTCTAGCCAAGACAATAAGACAACTAAAGGAGATCAAGGGGATACAAATTAGATTATTTGTAGATGACATGATTGTATACACAAGCAACCCCAAAAATGCTACCAGAGAACTCCAACAGCTGATAAACTCACAAAGTGACTGTATATAAAATTAATTCAAACAAATCAGTAGCCCCCTTAATACAAACGATAAACAGGCTGAGAAAGAAATTAGAGAAACAACACCCTTTATAATAGCCTCAAATAATATATAATGTCTTGGTGTAACTCTAACCAAGCAAGTGACAGATCTGTATTATAAGAATTTCATATCCCTGAAAAAAGAAATTGAAGAAGATGTCAGAAGATGGGAAGATCTCCCATGCTCATTGGTAGATAGGATTAATATAGTAAAAATGACCATTTTACTAAAAACAATCTACAGATTCAATGCAATCCCCATCAAAATTCCAACACAATTTTTTATAGACCTTGAAAGAACAATTCTCAACTTTATATGGAAAAAATAAGTCCAGGATGGCTAAAACAATCCTGAACAATAAAAGAACTTCAGTAGGAATCTCCATCCATGACCTGATGCTTACTACAGAACAATAGTAATAAAGACGGCATGGTACTGGTATAGAAATGAACAGATTGATCAATGGGATTAAATTGAAGACCCAGAAATAAACTCACAGACCTATGGACATGTGATAAACAAGCCCAAACCATACAATGGAAAAAAGAAAGCATCTTCAACAAATGGTGCTGGTCTAACTGGATGTCTATATATAGAAGAATGAAAATAGATCCTTATTTATCAGGATCAGGGACCTCAATATAAGTCTCATAGATAAGAAAGTGGGAAGTATCCTTGAATGCAGAAGAGATTTCCCTGAATAGAACACCAATTGCTCGGGCTCTAAGATCAATAATTGATAAACGGGACCTCATGTTATTGCAAAGCTTCTGTAAGGCAAAGGACAGTGTCAATAAGCCTAAACAGTAGCCTTCATATTGGGAAAAGATCTTTAACAACTCTACATCTGACAGAGGGATAATATCCAAAATTTATAAAGAACTCGAGAAGTTAAACAACCCAATAACCCAATTAAAAAATTGGGAACAGAGCTAAAGAGGGAATTCTCAACAGAGGAATACTGACTGTGTGAGAAGCATTTAAATAAATGTTCAAAGTCCTTAGTCATCTGGGAAATGCAAATCAAAACAAGATGGAAATCTTATACCACTCAGAATGGCTAAGACCAAAAACTCCAGTGATACCACATACTGGCAAGGGTGTAGAGCAAGGGAACATTCCTCCACTGCTGGTGGAAGTACAAACTTGTAGAACCACTTTGGAAATCAATTTGGTGGTTTCTGAGAAAACTAAGAATAGTTCTACCTCAAGACCCAGATAGACCACTCCTGGGCATAAACCCAAAAGATGGTCTACCTTTCCACAAAGACACTTGCTCAACTATGTCCATAACAATTTTATTCTTGTAGCCGGAAACTGGAAACAACCTAAATGTTCCTCAAGTGAAGAATGGGAAAAGAAAATGTGGTACATGTACACAATAGAGTATTATTCAACTATGAAAAGCAAAGGCATTTTGCAAGTAAATGGATGAATTTTAAGAATATCATCCTGAGTGAAGTAATCCAGTCCCAGAAGGACATGAATGGTATTTACTAACTTATAAGTGGATATTAGCTATAAATATTGGCTACTCCACAAACCCAAGGAAGCTGGACAGGAAGGAGGGCACAAGCAAGGATGCTTGAGTCTTACTTGGAGGGGGAATGGAATGGTCATGGAAAGCAGATAGAGGGAGGGAACTGGGTGGGACAGGGGATCAGGATGGGAATGGGGGGTTCAGGGTCAGGTTTGGGGAGAGTTACGGGGTTTGGCCGATGGCCATGAGAATGAATGGAAATCTGCAACTGCTAGGGGAAAGGTGGGGGCAAGTCCAGGAAGAGACAGAGACCTAGGATAGGGGAAGTACCCAAGAATCAATGGGGAGGGGATATCCTTAGCTCTTACTCATAGTATTGGCACTATGGAGTCTTCGAAGGGTTGTGGCCAGGCAGGAACCCTGCTGGAGCCACAGGGATACCCATCTATCCACAAAATTTTCAGCCCAAAACTTATCCTGTCTACAAGAAATGCAGGGATTGGGGATGGAGCAGAGAATGAGGGAATGGCCAACCAATAACTTGAGACCTATCCTATGGGCAAGGCCAATCTCTGACACCATTGATACTCTGCTATGCTTGCAGACAGGAGTCTAGCATGGCTGTCCTCTGAGAGGCTCCACCCATCAACTAACTCAGACAGAGGCAGACACCCACAGCCAAACAGTGGATGGAGCATGGGGACTCTTTTGGAAGAACAGAAGGAAAAGTTGCAGCCCATAAGGGGATAGGAACTCCACAGGAAGACCAACAGAATCAACTATCCTGGACCATAAGGGCTCTCAGAGACTGAACCACCAACCAAAGAACATACATGGGCTGGACCTATGTAGCAGATGTGCAGCTTGGCCCTGAACAACTGGAGCAGGGGCTATCCCAAAAGCTGTTGCCTGTACATGAGAGATATGTTCTTCTAGCTGGGCTGCCATATCTTGCCTCTGTGTGAGAAGAAGCACCTAACCTTCCAGAGACTTAAAGTACCAGGGTTGGGGGATATCAACCCCCTCAGAAGAAAAGTGAGGGAAAGAAGGATTGTGGGAGTGGGTGACCAGGAGGGGAGCAGTGATTGATATGTAAAGTGAATAAGTAAAAATAAGTTAAGTACATTATATATATATATGGAAAGAAATGCATATATTTCTATACATATATGATCTAACAAAATTGATCCAAGATGAGATAAATAATTTAAATAGATCTATTAAAAGCTGTTATATTAAATCAGTAATTAATTAAAAATCTTCCAAATAAAAACAGAAGACTAAGCCCAAATGGACTCACTGGTGAATTTTACCAGTCATTTAAGGTAGAACTAATACAAATGTTTCCCAAACTATTCCATCAACTAGACAGGGAAAGTACATTATCAAACACCTTTTAACAAGCTAGTGTTGCCTAATATCCAAAGTATAATAAAGAGGCAATAAAAGGAAAATCACAGACTAGCTCTCCTGATGAACATGACAAAAATGTTTAACAAAATACTTGCAAAAATAATGTTTATTGTGGGTTTATTCCAGAGATGTAAGGATGGTTCAATATATGCAAACCAATAAATGTAGCTAATTACATAAACTGAATCAAGGACAGACATCATATCAAATGTTCATCTCAATAGACACAGAAAAAGCTTTTAATAAAATCCATCATCCCTACTTATTAAATATATAGAGAGTTGTAACAAAGTATTTATTTCAACATAGTAAAAGCTACAGCAAAAATTGAATGGGATAAAACATTTCCACTAAAATGAGGATCAAGGAAAATTTTATTTTCACTACTCTTCTTCAGCATAGCACTGGAAACTTTAACTATGCAATAAGACAAGAAGTCAGAGGAACACAAATAGGAAAAGAAGACATCAGATCCTGGACAGATGTCATACAGACAGACCCTAAGAGAACACAAATGCCAGCCCAGGCTACTATATCCAGCAAAACTCTCAATTAACATTGAGGAAGAAACAAAGATATTCCATGACAAAACCAAATTTACAAAATATCTTTCTACAAATTCAGCTCTACAAAGGATAATAGATGGAAAACTCCAACACAAGGAGGGAAACTACTCCATAGAAAAAGCAAGAAAGTAATCTCCTTGCAACGAAACCAAAAGAAGAGAGACACACAAGCACAATTCTACCTCTAACAACAAAAATAGCAGGAAGCAACAATCATTATTCCTTAATATCTCTCAATATCAATGGACTCAATTCCCCAATAAAAAGACATAGACCAACAGACTGGTATGTAAAGAGGACCCAGCATTTTGCTGCATACAGGAAATAGACCTCAGAGACAAAGACAGACACTACCTCAGAGTAAAAGCTGGAAAAAAACCTTTCCAAGCAAATGGTCCAAAGAAAAAAGCTGGAGTAGCCATTCAAATATTGAATAAAATCAACTTTCAACCAAAAATCATCAAAAAAGATAAGGAAGGACACTACAAATTCACAAAGGAAAAATCCACCAAGATGAACTCTCAATCCTAAATATCTATGCTCCAAATGCAAGGGCACGTACATTCATAAAAGAAGCCTTACTAAAGCTCAAAGGACACATTGCACCTCACACAATAATAATAGGAGATATCAACACCCCACTCTCATCAATGGGCAGGTCATGGAAACAGAAATTAAACAGAGACATAGAGAAACTAACAGAAGTTATGAACCAAATGGATTTAACAGATATTTATAGAACATTTCATCCTAAAACAAAAAGATATACCTTCTTCTCAGCACCTCATGGTACCTTCTCCAAAACTGACCATATAATCTGTCACAAAGTAGGCCTCAACAGATACAGGAAGAAAGAAATGATCTCATGCATCCTATCAGATCACCACAGACTAAGTCTGGTCTTCAATAACAACAATAATGACAGAACACCCACATATACATGGAAATTGAACAATACTCTACTCAATGATAACTTGGTCAAGGAAGAAATAAAGAAAGAAATTAAAGACTTCGTAGAATTAAATGAAAATGAAGAGACAGCATATCCAAACTTATGGGAGACAATGAAAGCAGTGTTAAGAGGAAAACTCATAGCTCTGAGTGCCTGCAAAAACAAACAGGAGAGAGCATACATCAGCAGCTTGCCAGCATACCTAAAAGCTCTAGAACAAAAAGAAGCAAATACACCCAAGAGGAGTAGAAGGCAGGAAATAATCAAGCTTAGGGCTGAAATCAACCAAGTAGAAACAAAAAGGACAATAAAAAAAATTTAAAAAACTAGGAGCTGGGTCTTTGAAAAAATCAACAGGATAAATAAACCCTTAGCCACACTAACAAGAGGGCACAGAGACAGTATCCAAATTAACAAAATCAGAAATGAAAAAGGAGACATAACAACAGAATCTGAGGAAATTTAAAAAAAATCATCAGATCCTATTACAAAAGCCTATATTCAACAAACTGGAAAATCTGGAGGAAATGGACAATTTTCTAGACAAATACCAAGTGCCAAAGTTAAATCAAGAACAGATAAACCATCTAAACAACCCCATAACTCCTAAAGAAATAGAAGTTATTAAAAGTCTCCCAACCAAAAAGAGCCCAGGACCAGATGGGTTTACTGCAGAATTCTATCAGACCTTCATAGAAGACCTCATACCAATATTATCCAAACTATTCCACAAAATAGAAACAGATGGAGTACTACCAAATTCCTTCTATGAAGCCACAATTACTCTTACACCTAGACCACACAAAGACCCAACAAAGAAAGAGAACTTCAGACGAATATCCCTTATAAATATCAATGCAAAAATATTCAATAAAATTCTTGCAAACCTAATGCAAGAACATATCAAAATGATCATCCATCATGATCAAGTAGGCTTCATCCCAGGAATGCAGGGATGGTTCAATATACGGAAATCCATCAACCTGATCCAGGGTATAAAAAATCTCAAAGATAAAAACCACATGATTATTTCATTAGATGCTGAGAAAGCATTTGACAAAATTCAACACTCCTTCATGATGAAAGTCCTGGAAAGATCAGGAATTCAAGGCTCATTCCTAAACATAGTAAAAGCAATATACAGCAAACCAGCCAACATCAAGCTAAATGGAGAGAAACTTGAAGCAATCCCCACTAAAACCAGGGACTACACAAGACTGTCTACTCTCTCCCTACTTATTCAATATAGTACTCAAAGTTCTAGCCAGAACAATCAGACATCGAAAGGATGTCAAAGGGATACAAAGTGGAAAGGAAGAAATCAAAATATCAGTATTTTCAGACGATACAATAGTATACTTAAGTGACACCAAAAGTTCCACCAGAGAACTACTAGATCTGATAAACTATTTCAGCAAAGTGGCTGGGTATAAAATTAACTCAAACAAATCAGTAGCCTTCCTCTACTCAAAGGATAAACAGGCTGAGAAAGAAATTAGGGAAATGACACCCTTCACAATAGTCCCAAATAATATAAAATACCTCAGCGTGACTTTAGCCAAGCAAGTGAAAGAGCTATATGACAAGAACTTCAAGTCTCTGAAGAAAGAAATTGAAGAAGATCTCAGAAGATGGAAAGACTTCCCATGCTCATGGATTGGCAGAATTAATACACGAAAAATGACCATTTTGCCAAAAGCAATCTAGAATTCAAAGCAATCCCCATCAAAATTCCAAGTCATTCTTCAAAGAGTTAGAAAGAGCAATTTGCAAATTCAAACCAGGATAGCAAAAACTATTCTCAACAATAAAAGAACTTCTGGGGGAATCATCATCCCCAACCTCAAGCAGTATTATAGAGCAATCGTGATTAAAAACAAACAAACAAAACAAGCAAAACACCTTGTTTGGTATTGGCACAAAGACAGGCAGGTAGAAGAGTGGAATAGAACTGAAGACCCAGAAATGAACCCACACACCTATGGTCACTTGATCTTTGACAAAGGAGCTAAAACCATCCAGTGGAAAAAAGATAGCATTTTCAACAAATGATGCTGGTTCAACTGGAGGTCAGCATGTAGAAAAATTCAAATCTACCCATTCTTATCGTCCTGTACAAAGCTTAAGTCAAGTGGATCAAGGATCTCCACATCAAACCAGATACACTCAAACTAATAGAAGAAAAAGTGGGGAAGAGGCTCAAACACATGGGCACTGGGGAAAATTTCCTGGACAAAACACCAATGGCTTATCCTCTAAGATCAAGAAGCAACAAATAGGACCTCATAAAATTTCAAAGCATCTGTAAGGCAAAGGACACTGCCTTAGGTCAAAATGGCAACCAACAGATTGGGGAAAGATCTTTACCAATCCTACATCTGATAGAGGGTTAATATCCAAAATATACAAAGAACTCAAGAAGTTAGACTCCAGAGAGCCAAATAACCCTATTAAAAAATGGGATGCAGAGCAGCTCTCTGCTCCCAGACCCGGTGAGAGAGAGACCCAACCGCCTGGTCAGGTGGGCACTCCTGAGGCTGCAGAGCGGAAGAGACCACCAACACTGCTCACCCCTGCCCACATCCCTGGCCCAAGAGGAAACTGTATAAGGCCTCTGGGCTCCCGTGGGGGAGGGCCCAGGAGCGGCAGGACACCTGCCTGAGACACCGAGGAACCTGAAAGAAACAGACCAGATAAACAGTTCTCTGCACCCAAATCGCGTGGGAGAGAGAGTTAAACCTTCAGAGAGGCAGACAAGCCTGGGAAACCAGAAGAGACTGCTCCCTGCACACACATCTCGGACGCCAGAGCAAAAAGCCAAAGACCATCTGGAACCCTGGTGCACTGAAGCTCCCGGAAGGGGCGGCACAGGTCTTCCTGGTTGCTGCCGCTGCAGAGAGCCCCTGGGCAGCACCCCACGAGCGAACTTGAGCCTCAGGACCACAGGTAAGACCAAATTTTCTGCTGCAAGAAAGCTGCCTGGTGAACTCAAGACACAGGCCCACAGGAACAGCTGAAGACCTGTAGAGAGGAAAAACTACACGCCCGAAAGCAGAACACTCTGTCCCCATAACTGACTGAAAGAGAGGAAAACAGGTCTACAGCACTCCTGGCACACAGGCTTATAGGACAGTCTAGCCACTGTCAGAAATAGCAGAACAAAGTAACACTAGAGATAATCTGATGGCGAGAGGCAAGCGCAGGAACCCAAGCAACAGAAACCAAGACTACATGCCATCATCAGAGCCCAATTCCCCCACCAAAACAAACATGGAATTTCCAAACACACCAGAAAAGCAAGATCTAGTTTCAAAATCATATTTGATCATGATGCTGGAGGACTTCAAGAAAGACATGAACACACTTAGGGAAACACAGGAAAACATTAATAAACAAGTAGAAGCCTACAGAGAGGAATCGCAAAAATCCCTGAAAGAATTCCAGGAAAACACAATCAAACAGTTGAAGGAATTAAAAATGGAAATAGAAGCAATCAAGAAAGAACACATGGAAACAACCCTTGATATAGAAAACCAAAAGAAGAGACAAGGAGCTGTAGATACAAGCTTCACCAAGAGAATACAAGAGATGGAAGAGAGAATCTCAGGAGCAGAAGATTCCATAGAAATCATTGACTCAACTGTCAAAGATAATGTAAAGCGGAAAAAGCTACTGGTCCAAAACATACAGGAAATCCAGGACTCAATGAGAAGATCAAACCTAAGGATAATAGGTATAGAAGAGAGTGAAGACTCCCAGCTCAAAGGACCAGTAAATATCTTCAACAAAATCATAGAAGAAAACTTCCCTAACCTAAAAAAAGAGATACCCATAGACATACAAGAAGCCTACAGAACTCCAAATAGATTGGACCAGAAAAGAAACACCTCCCGTCACATAATTGTCAAAACACCAAACGCACAAAATAAAGAAAGAATATTAAAAGCAGTAAGGGAAAAAGGTCAAGTAACATATAAAGGGAGACCTATCAGAATCACACCAGACTTCTCGCCAGAAACTATGAAGGCCAGAAGATCCTGGATTGATGTCATACAGACCCTAAGAGAACACAAATGCCAACCCAGGTTACTGTATCCAGCAAAACTCTCAATTAACATTGATGGAGAAACCAAGATATTCCATGACAAAACCAAATTTACACAATATCTTTCTACAAATCCAGCACTACAAAGGATAATAAATGGTAAAGCCCAACATAAGGAGGCAAGCTATACCCTAGAAGAAGCAAGAAACTAATCGTCTTGGCAACAAAACAAAGAGAATGAAAGCACACAAACATAACCTCACATCCAAATATGAATATAAAGGGAAACAATAATCACTATTCCTTAATATCTCTCAATATCAATGGCCTCAACTCCCCAATAAGAAGACATAGATTAACAAACTGGATACACAACGAGGACCCTGCATTCTGCTGCCTACAGGAAACACACCTCAGAGACAAAGACAGACACTACCTCAGAGTGAAAGGCTGGAAAACAACTTTCCAAGCAAATGGTCAGAAGAAGCAAGCTGGAGTAGCCATTCTAATATCAAATAAAATCAATTTCCAATTAAAAGTCATCAAAAAAGATAAGGAAGGACACTTCATATTCATCAAAGGAAAAATCCACCAAGATGAACTCTCAATCCTAAATATCTATGCCCCAAATACAAGGGCACCTACATATGTAAAAGAAACCTTACTAAAGCTCAAAACACACATTGCACCTCACACAATAATAGTGGGAGATTTCAACACCCCACTCTCATCAATGGACAGATCATGGAAACAGAAATTAAACAGTGATGTCGACAGACTAAGAGAAGTCATGAGCCAAATGGACTTAACGGATATTTATAGAACATTCTATCCTAAAGCAAAAGGATATACCTTCTTCTCAGCTCCTCATGGTACTTTCTCCAAAATTGACCATATAATTGGTCAAAAAACGGGCCTCAACAGGTACAGAAAGATAGAAATAATCCCATGCGTGCTATCGGGCAACCACGGCCTAAAACTGGTCTTCAATAACAATAAGGGAAGAATGCCCACATATACGTGGAAATTGAACAATGCTCTACTCAATGATAACCTGGTCAAGGAAGAAATAAAGAAAGAAATTAAAAACTTTTTAGAATTTAATGAAAATGAAGATACAACATACTCAAACTTATGGGACACAATGAAAGCTGTGCTAAGAGGAAAACTCATAGCGCTGAGTGCCTGCAGAAAGAAACAGGAAAGAGCATATGTCAGCAGCTTGACAGCACACCTAAAAGCTCTAGAACAAAAAGAAGCAAATACACCCAGGAGGAGCAGAAGGCAGGAAATAATCAAACTCAGAGCTGAAATCAACCAAGTAGAAACAAAAAGGACCATAGAAAGAATCAACAGAACCAAAAGTTGGTTCTTTGAGAAAATCAACAAGATAGATAAACCCTTAGCCAGACTAACGAGAGGACACAGAGAGTGCGTCCAAATTAACAAAATCAGAAATGAAAAGGGAGACATAACTACAGATTCAGAGGAAATTCAAAAAAACATCAGATCTTACTATAAAAACCTATATTCAACAAAATTTGAAAATCTTCAGGAAATGGACAATTTCCTAGACAGATACCAGGTATCGAAGTTAAATCAGGAACAGATAAACCAGTTAAACAACCCCATAACTCCTAAGGAAATAGAAGCAGTCATTAAAGGTCTCCCAACCAAAAAGAGTCCAGGTCCAGACGGGTTTAGTGCAGAATTCTATCAAACCTTCATAGAAGAACTCATACCAATATTATCCAAACTATTCCACAAAATTGAAACAGATGGAGCACTACCGAATTCCTTCTACAAAGCCACAATTACTCTTATACCTAAACCACACAAAGACACAACAAAGAAAGAGAACTTCAGACCAATTTCCCTTATGAATATCGACGCAAAAATACTCAATAAAATTCTGGCAAACTGAATTCAAGAGCACATCAAAACAATCATCCACCATGATCAAGTAGGCTTCATCCCAGGCATGCAGGGATGGTTTAATATACGGAAAACCATCAACGTGATCCATTATATAAACAAACTGAAAGAACAGAACCACATGATCATTTCATTAGATGCTGAGAAAGCATTTGACAAAATTCAACACCCCTTCATGATAAAAGTCCTGGAAAGAATAGGAATTCAAGGCCCATACCTAAACATAGTAAAAGCCATATACAGCAAACCAGTTGCTAACATTAAACTAAATGGAGAGAAACTTGAAGCAATCCCACTAAAATCAGGGACTAGACAAGGCTGCCCACTCTCTCCCTACTTATTCAATATAGTTCTTGAAGTTCTAGCCAGAGCAATCAGACAACAAAAGGAGATCAAAGGGATACAGATCGGAAAAGAAGAAGTCAAAATATCACTATTTGCAGATGACATGATAGTATATTTAAGTGATCCCAAAAGTTCCACCAGAGAACTACTAAAGCTGATAAACAACTTCAGCAAAGTGGCTGGGTATAAAATTAACTCAAATAAATCAGTTGCCTTCCTCTATACAAAAGAGAAACAAGCCGAGAAAGAAATTAGGGAAACGACACCCTTCATAATAGACCCAAATAATATAAAGTACCTCGGTGTGACTTTAACCAAGCAAGTAAAAGATCTGTACAATAAGAACTTCAAGACACTGAGGAAAGAAATTGAAGAAGACCTCAGAAGATGGAAAGATCTCCCATGCTCATGGATTGGCAGGATTAATATAGTAAAAATGGCCATTTTACCAAAAGCAATCTACAGATTCAATACAATCCCCATCAAAATACCAATCCAATTCTTCAAAGAGTTAGACAGAACAATTTGCAAATTCATCTGGAATAACAAAAAACCCAGGATAGCTAAAGCTATCCTCAACAATAAAAGGACTTCAGGGGGAATCACTATCCCTGAACTCAAGCAGTATTACAGAGCAATAGTGATAAAAACTGCATGGTATTGGTACAGAGACAGACAGATAGACCAATGGAATAGAATTGAAGACCCAGAAATGAACCCACACACCTATGGTCACTTGATTTTTGACAAAGGAGCCAAAACCATCCAATGGAAAAAAGATAGCATTTTCAGCAAATGGTGCTGGTTCAACTGGAGGGCAACATGTAGAAGAATGCAGATCGATCCATGCTTATCACCCTGTACAAAGCTTAAGTCCAAGTGGATCAAGGACCTCCACATCAAACCAGACACACTCAAACTAATAGAAGAAAAACTAGGGAAGCATCTGGAACACATGGGCACTGGAAAAAATTTCCTGAACAAAACACCAATGGCTTATGCTCTAAGATCAAGAATCGACAAATGGGATCTCATAAAACTGCAAAGCTTCTGTAAGGCAAAGGACACGGTGGTTAGGACAAAACGGCAACCAACAGATTGGGAAAAGATCTTTACCAATCCTACAACAGATAGAGGCCTTATATCCAAAATATACAAAGAACTCAAGAAGTTAGACCGCAGGGAAACAAATAACCCTATTAAAAAATGGGGTTCAGAGCTAAACAAAGAATTCACAGCTGAGGAATGCCGAATGGCTGAGAAACACCTAAAGAAATGTTCAACATCTTTAGTCATAAGGGAAATGCAAATCAAAACAACCCTGAGATTTCACCTCACACCAGTGAGAATGGCTAAGATCAAAAACTCAGGTGACAGCAGATGCTGGCGAGGATGTGGAGAAAGAGGAACACTCCTCCATTGTTGGTGGGATTGCAGACTGGTAAAACCATTCTGGAAATCAGTCTGGAGGTTCCTCAGAAAATTGGACATTGAACTGCCTGAGGATCCAGCTATACCTCTCTTGGGCATATACCCAAAAGATGCCCCAACATATAAAAAAGACACGTGCTCCACTATGTTCATTGCAGCCTTATTTATAATAGCCAGAAGCTGGAAAGAACCCAGATGCCCTTCAACAGAGGAATGGATACAGAAAATGTGGTACATCTACACAATGGAATATTACTCAGCTATCAAAAACAACGAGTTTATGAAATTCGTAGGCAAATGGTTGGAACTGGAAAATATCATCCTGAGTGAGCTAACCCAATCACAGAAAGACATACATGGTATGCACTCATTGATAAGTGGCTATTAGCCCAAATGCTTGAATTACCCTAGATCCCTAGAACAAACGAAACTCAAGACGGATGATCAAAATGTGAATGCTTCACTCCTTCTTTAAATGAGGAAAAAGAATACCCTTGGCAGGGAACGGAGAGGCAAAGATTAAAACAGAGACTGAAGGAACACCCATTCAGAACCTGCCCCACATGTGGCCCATACATATACAGCCACCCAATTAGACAAGATGGATGAAGCAAAGAAGTGCAGACCGACAGGAGCCGGATGTAGATCTGTCCTGAGAGACACAGCCAGAATACAGCAAATACAGAGGCGAATGCCAGCAGCAAACCACTGAACTGAGAATAGGTCCCCCGTTGAAGGAATCAGAGAAAGAACTGGAAGAGCTTGAAGGGGCTCGAGACCCCATATGTACAACAATGTCAAGCAACCAGAGCTTCCAGGGACTAAGCCACTACCTAAAGACTATACATGGACTGACTCTGGACTCTGACCCCATAGGTAGCAATGAATATCCTAGTAAGAGCACCAGTGGAAGGGGAAGCCCTGGGTCCTGCTAAGACTGAACCCCCAGTGAACTAGACTGGTGGGGGGAGGGCGGCAATGTGGGGAGGGTTGGGAGGGGATCACCCATAAGGAAGGAGAGGGGGGAGGGGGATGTTTGCCCAGAAACCGGGAAAGGGAATAACACTCGAAATGTATATAAGAAATACTCAAGTTAATAAAAAAAATTAAAAAAAAAAGTGACTCAGAAAAAAAAAATGGGATGCAGAGCTAAACAAATTCTCAGCTGAGGAATACCCAATGGCTGACAAGCGCCTAAAGAAATGTTCAACATTCTTAGTCATCAGGGAAATGCAAATCAAAATAACCCTGAGATTCCACCTCACACCAGTGAGAATGGCTAAGATCAAAAACACAGGTGACAGCAGATACTGGCTAGGATGTGGAGAAAGAGGAACACTCCTCCATTGTTGGTGGGATTGCAGAATGGTACAACCACTCTGGAAATCAGTCTAAAGGTTCCTCAGAAAACTGGACATTGCACTACCTGAGGACCCAGCTATACCTCTCCTGGGCATATACCCAAAAGATGCTCCAACATACAACAAAGACACATGCTCCACTATGTTCATAGCAGCCTTATTTATAATAATCAGAAGCTGGAAAGAACCTAGATACCCTTCAACAGACAAATCGATTCAGAAAATGTGGTACATCTACACAATGGAGTACTACTCAGATATCAAAAACAATGACTTTATGAAATTCATAGGCAAAGGAATGGAACTAGAAAGTATCATCCTGAGTGAGGTAACCCAATCACAGAAAAACACACATGGCATGCACTCATTGATAAGTGGCTATTAGCCCAAAAGCTGAATTACCCAAGATGCAATCCAAAGACCACATGAAGCTCAAGAAAAGGATGACCAAAATGTAGATGCTTCACTCCTTCTTAAAAGGGGGAACAAAAATATCCATAGGAAAGGATATGGAGGCAAAGTTTAGAGCAGAGACTGAAGGAACGGCCATTCAGAGCCTGCCCCACATTTATACACACACACACACACACACACACACACACACACACACACACACACACACACACACACATATATATCCACCAAAACTAGATAACACTGATGAAGATAAGAAGTGTATGCTGATAGGAACCGGACATAGATCTCTCCTGAGAGACACAACCAGAGTATCAGAGCATGTCAAACACAGAGAACACCAGCAACAAACCACTGAACTGAGCATGGGACACCCTGTTGGAGGAATTAGAGGAAGGACTGAAAGAGCTGAAGGGTTTTGCAACCCCATAAGAACAACAATGCCAACCAACCAGCGGTCTCAGGGACTAAACCACTACCCAAATGGACTGACCCATACATGGACTGACCCTGGGCTCCAACTGCATAGGATGGTCTTGGGCACCAAAGGAAGGAGAAGCCCTTGGCTCTGTTAACGTTGGACCCCCAGGCAGGGGAAAGTGGGGGGAGTGGTACAGGGGGTTGTGGGTGGGGGAGAGTTGTGGACAGGGAGGGAGCACCCTTATGGGGGGAGGGAGAGGGGATAGGGGACTTATGGACAGAAAACCAGGAAAGGGAATAACATTTGAAATGCAAATAAAGAAATAGATCCAATAAAAAAAAAGAAATCAGAAACAAAACCTTCAAAATCCCCCATCTATCAAATAAATAGAAAGAAATTTCTCAGAGACAATCAGAGCAGCAGCCTGCGTGTAAGCAGGAATTATGGGGCTGCTTTGAGTACAAGTGTCAGCAGCCATGACAGAGGAGTCAAACTAGGAACATTTGTTTTGAAGCACAGTGAAAGGTATGGTGCCACACTTCTATAATCTGCACATTTGTATAAGCAAGAAAGGCTTCCAATCAAAGACAACCCAGCATTACATAGTAAGACTCTGTTTCAAAAAACTAAGGGCTGGTATGGGGCTCACAGGCACAATACTTGCCCAGCAGGTAAAAGGGCTTGGGTTCAATTCCCAATACCACAAAGCAATAAAAACATGAAGAAAAATGAACTCAGAAGCAAGCAAGACCAGTATACACAGTTCTTTAGAGATAGGAATTACCAGCAGATACAAAGTATACAATAACTAGGCAATAGATGTCTAAAGAAGTGATCCAGGTAACCACACATGACAAGCAAGGACAGGACCACCAGCAATCATCTGAGAGTTAATGTCTCACAGTGAAATGTAATTTCAAAAATAAAGGTTCAAAAAAGGCTTAACAGAAGAGACAATTAACATGGAAGTGTATGTCACTTGACCTTTTTCTCTTACTGCTTTTAATGTTCTTTCTTTGTTTTGTGCGTTTGGTGTTTTGACAATTATGTGACGGGAGGAGTTTCTTTTCTGGTCCAATCTATTTGGAGTTCTGTAGGCTTCTTGTATGTCTATGGGTATCTCTTTTTTTAGGTTAGGGAAGTTTTCTTCTATGATTTTGTTGAAGATATTTACTGGTCCTTTGAGCTGGGAGTCTTCACTCTCTTCTATACCTATTATCCTTAGGTTTGATCTTCTCATTGAGTCCTGGATTTCCTGTATGTTTTGGACCAGTAGCTTTTTCCGCTTTACATTATCTTTGACAGTTGAGTCATGTTTTCTATGGTATCTTCTGCCCCTGAGATTCTCTCTTCTATCTCTTGTATTCTGCTGGAATGTGTAGCTAAACGAATTAACCAGAATGCAGTACTGAAAGGAAAGGTAAAGAAACTCTAGAGAAAGTGTCAGCCTTTCCTTAATAGATAGTCTGTTTTGACGGGAATGAAGATGATATAAAGACATTTTCACAAAAATAAAAACATAAAATTTACCAAATACTGACATTAAGATATAACTAAAGAAAAATGACCTGGGATGTGACAAGGAACAGTAAGTAAATAGCAAAGATGTATGTACAAAGATACAGGTCTGTCTCAACAGACCACAGAATGACCAGACTTCAAATGCTGTAAGGTTCCTGGACTGTGCAAAGAGATTCTTTACAATATTATTTAAAGTTCTATTATGTTAAACATACAAGGCAAAAATCTTCAGAGTAACATTAAATGGATAAATTAATCATATAAATTTCAGATGAAAAATTTTAAATACCAATTTATACCTTTACACCTTTCTTATTTTTCTTTTTTGTTTTCATTTGTTTTTGTTTTGTTTTGTTTTTCAAGACAGGGTCTCTCTGTCTCAAGAACAGCTCTGGCTGTCCTGGAACTTGACAACTCAGGCTGGCCTCCAGCACAGAGATCCACCTGTGTCCACCACTGGAATTCTGGAATTCAAGGCTTACACCACCACCATCCAGCTTCAAACACACGTCTTCAAATGAAGTGGCGAGGGGGATGTGTGGCACTAACAGAAGTGTTCACACATATTCAAATATATGCCAGTTATTACAATGAATATAAATGGAATAAATGTGTTAATTAATGGATATGCATCATATTGGATGAAGTCACAAAATTCTTTGTGAAATTTATGGGACACATCTAAATTGTAGAGATAGAGAAAGATTAAAAACAAGCTGAGCTAGAAAGGTTTGGTTTTGTTATTTCCAACACATATTTCACATGTTTTGAGGTTTGATTCACAAAATATACTGTTCTTCTAATACTTTTACTTGGGATGTAGAAGGTAGGATTAGGAGTTTGGAGTCATTGTGAAGTTGGTTAAATATCAAGTCAGAGGCTAGCCTGAGCTACAAGAGACCATGTATCAAAAATCAATGGCATGAAGGTAAAGTAGAGCAAAGATATAGTAGGTGAAAGCTGAGAGAGCTGAGATATTTATCTTAATATTTATAAAGCAGATCTTAAGACAAAGTACTACAAGGGTTAAAGAAGACAATTAATGACAGGCTAAATTTTAAAATTTCCTAATTATTATATTACTTTTATAATTAACTTACTTCCCCTAAAATGAAATATGTGGGTGAAGAATTTAGATGATGTCGTTACATTTAATTCTGACCTTTTTGTACTTGGGTAATTAAAGTCTATGTTTTAGTGTCTATTAAACTATTTATCAGGTTGTATATAACCATTATGGCATTTCTTTGGTTGGCGAAATTATAAATTTATGGACTTACATATTTTACATTATTTAGGCACCAAACGACTTCTAAATCAAAGTTGTTCTACATGAAAGAATTTTGGGATAAGGCACAGAGTCTAGGCACGTGACTTACTAGCTGTTACCCACACACCATTCTGAATACATGCACTAGCAGCAGAGCCACAAGTCTGCAGACTGCTGCCCTGTCACTACTACTCTGAAGAAAAGAGGGGAAGGTACAAGCCAGTGGTTCTTTTTCTTGTACTGATACTCCTCTGAGTGTAACCTGTATTGTCCCTAAACCCCAATATTCTACCTCTACTGAAACTTTTGGACAGGCGAGATAAGCAATAGCTACCTGACCTGGAAGAGAGCACTGTATACACTGTACTGGCTCAGTGCTATGGAGGTTGGGACTAAGGAAAACAAGCACAGGACAACTCTCTCACAGCACTGACACCACAGCCAGGAATGGCCTCTCTTAGTATACAAGCTACAATTCAAGCTGGAGCTAACAGGATATCACTTTCCTAGCTATTTAAAATTTACTTTAGAAACAGCAGAAAAATAATGCCATGTGGAAAAAGTAAAACAGTAATTAAAACTCATTGTTACAGTTTTGAAAATATGAGGAAGTGGCAGGCTCTAAACTCTTATGTTTTTTTACACTTGATTTTGGTAAAAGAGAGAAAACTGTGATACAATTAATTTTTTTGCTTTTTGCAACATATGTTCTTTTTAATCTGTAGATTAGGATTTACAAAATATGCAATTCTTCTAATACTTTCAATGTTTCAAGCCAACCATAAAAGAATGTGAATGAAATAATAAACTACAGAAATAATACCTTAAAAACACCAGAGTGTGGGTGACACTGAAGTCCTTGTGCTTGCAGGTAGGCACTAGGGGGAACCAGGAATGCTAAGGACCCAGGGACACCCCTTCAAAGGGAGGGTGTATATATAACCTGTTTTCTGCCGAAGGTTGAGAGCAGGCATAGTTAATACCCTAGTGACCTTTGCTATCCGTGTGGCCAAGACCACACCAAATCCTCTCCCAGACTCGTATCATGAGTTTGTCAATCTATATAACACCTTTTTATGGAAGATGTCACAAGTACTTTACAAAGAGTTTTGATGTAGTTATGTCTCAAGCTTTATTGTGCACATGAAAATGAGTTAGGAGAAATTTCACCTGTTGTAACTACACCTAAAATAAACTACTCCGGAATAGACTCTCAAAATTTGAACCAACACCAGCTACTGAGTTATGTCAAACAGAGTTACCTTCCTGCCTCCAGGGAATCACTACCTCAAGTGGCCACCACCCCTACCACAGTCCTACAAAAAACATAGTTTCTATAATTCTGCAAATTAGTATCTTTTCTATTATCTTATTCCATGTTTAAATTTACTGGATTATAGAATGCATAAAGGAGATGAATTCTAAACATTATCATTTTATAAATTTTCACAAAATAAGCATATCTATTTCATTGGCTGTCATCAGGTAACAGGTTTCACTGTGTAGCCCTGGCTAACCAATAACACTATATGTAGACATGGCCTGTACTGGCTGGTTTTGTGTGTCAACTTGACACAAGCTGGAGTTATCACACAGAGACTCCCTTAAAGAAATGCCTCCATGAGATCCAGCTGTAGGGCATTTTCTCAATTAGTGATCAAGGGTAGGGGGGCCAATTGTGGGTGGTGCCATCCCTGGGCTGGTGGTCTTGGGTTCTATAAGAAAGCTGAGCAAGCCAGGGGAAGCAAGCCAGTAAGTAACATCTCTCCATGGCCTCTGCATCAGCTCCTGCTTCCTGATCTGCTTGAGTTCCAGTCCTGACTTCCTTTGGTGATGAACAGCAATGTGGAAGTGTAAGCTGAATAAACCTTTTCCTCCCCAACTTGCTTCTTGGTTATGATGTTTGTACAGGAATAGAAACCCTAAGACATAACCTCAAATTTAAGAGTTCCTCCTGATCCTGCCTTTCTAGAGCTGGGATTAAAGATATGTGACACCACACCCTGCCCCATCTTTAATTGCTTAAAAAAGATTTATTTTGTGTATCTTGGTATCTTACTTGCATGCATATATATGTATACTACCTGCATGCTTGGTGCCACAGATCCCCTGGAACTGGAGTTACAGTTGTGAGCTGCCACGTGGGTGCTGATAATTGAACCTGGTACCTGTAGAGGAGTATCCAGTCCTAACCTCTGAACCATTTCTCCCCCCATCTTTAGTTTTTAAGGTGATAATAAAAGTTAAGAAGTAAGAATTAAAATGGTTGTGGCAAAAAAGGCAGAATAAGAAATAGGAAAGAGTGAGGGAGATTAAATCAGGTGAGGACACAATGGCAGAAGTGGATGGATTCCTTTATAAGGAGAATTCTCTATCTTCCAAACATGAGGACAAATAATCTCTACTTGACAGTTGACTACTCTGTTGTTGGTCCTACTCGAGGTGGCTTGAATGAGAATGGCCCCCAAAGGCTCATATATTTGAATGGATAGTCATCAGGGAGTGACACTACTTGTGAAGGATTAGTAGGTGTGGCCTTGTTGGAGGAAGTGTGGTACTGTGGGTGGGCTTTGAGGTTTCCAAAGTCCAATTCAAAACCAGTGATGCTCTCTTCCTGCTACTTTGGGATCCAGACATAGAACTCTCAGCTATTTCTCCATATCATGCCAGACTGCATACTTCCAGGCATGATGAGAATGGACTAAACCTCTGGAACTGTAAGCCAGGCCCCAATTAAATGCTTTCTTTTATAAGAGTTGCTGTGGTCACAGTGTCTCTTCATAGCGATCAGAACTCTAAGACATTATTTTTTTTAAAGCCCAATAAATAAATAATAAATAAAAGTTCAGTGATGCTATTATAAAATTGTCAGTGTGCTCCACAACTTTAAACTTGATGATAGTTTGCAATCTACTGGAGCTTTCTTTCCCTTAATAAGCAGGTCGGGTTTGTCACCTCAAACTGGTCATCGTTGGGGAACATCTGATGCTGAGTCTAGACCCAGCACATAAAGTTAATAAAGATGTAGGAGAATGTTCGGAGACTCTTAAACCATTTCCCACCCTGTCATATACAAGTCTTCCTCGGATGTAGATTCTGAATTATTTTCACCATTTAGTACAGTGGGTCTCAACCTGTGGGCCTCAAACCCTTTGGGGGCACATATCAGATATTTACATTATGATTCATAACTAGCAAATTTACAGTTATGAAATAGCAACAAAATAATTTATGGTTGGGGGGTTAGCACAACATAGGTAACTGTGTTAAGGGGTCACGCTCAGCATTAGGAAGTTTGAGAACCACTGGTCTAGTTCAATGAATCTTTTCTAGCTCGACTATTCTTTGTATTTCGTGGATGTATTTAACGCACAGTAACTTTTCCAGTTACCAAGTACGCATAGGGTCTGGTTTTTTTGTTTTGCTTTGCTTTGCTTTTTTTAGTTAGAATTTCTGGACCGTTGAGCCCCATGTGTGATTAGCAGCACTGCGTTCAGGGCAAAAGCTCCACTGAACCTGGAGTTCCTCGTACTCAAAGGAGGCAACAAAGAGCTGCGCTGCTCCGTTGCCACTGCTCTGATTTCAGGAGCGTGCGAGGCGCAGCTGGCCAAGGTCTTTCAAGAGACACCTCCCCAAGTGTGGGCAACCCGCACTGGCCGCTCCCACTACAAAGAGTAAACCCTCGTCTGCATCCCGTCACCAGGGCAACCCTGCCACCCGACACCGGTGCTGTCAATAAATACCGCGTCCAGGGCTGGCACTTGAGGAGTGAGCACCGCGGCCGCCGTGCACCCAGAGCTCTGGCACCCTACGGCGCCCACTCAAGCTGCCTCGCCTCATAGCCTGCGGTGAAGCCTCCGCCGCCGCGCCCCAGCCCTGCTCCCGCTCGCCTGCCGCACGTGTGGGCCGTGATTGTCCCCGGCGGTATCCCTCCGCGCCCCCGCCTCAGCTCTCCCGCCCTCCCCGGGACCCTCGCCGGCTGCGCTGCGGAAGGATCGCACGCACGCGCGTACACGTCCCGCTGGCCGCGGAGAGCCGAGGGAGCTGCGGTGTGAGTCGGCCGTCGCCAGCCCCGCTGCAAGCGTCGCTCAGCCGCTGGCCCCTGAGCCCCGCGGCCGCGGCCGCCCGGCGCTCCCCGCTGCGGGTCCTGTCCCCGCCCGCCGCAGTTCCCCGGAGAGGGGCGGTCGGTGCCTGCGCAGAGCCGCCTCCTCCCCGCCCCCGCCCCGCCTCCACCGCCGCCGCCGCCGCCGCCGCCGCCGCTGCTGCTGCGCCTCTGCTCCTGCCGTCCCCGCTGCAGTGCGAAGGGCTCGAAGATGGCCGGTTGGCAGAGCTACGTGGATAACCTGATGTGCGATGGCTGCTGCCAGGAGGCCGCCATTGTCGGCTACTGCGACGCCAAATACGTCTGGGCAGCCACGGCCGGGGGCGTCTTCCAGAGCATCACGGTGAGGCCCGGGGGCGCCGAGCCGGCAGGTGTGCGGCGGGCCTGAGGAAGGGGACGCCCGCCCGCGAGGAAGGGGATGAGGCCGGGGCTGAAGGATAGGGTACCGCCGGCTGAGGAAGGGCATGCAGCCGGGGGGGCCCCCGTGCCAGCCGCTGAGCCTGGGGATGCTGCCCGAGGCCGCGCGGGGGCGGGGCGGCCGGACTCTTCGCCCCGGCGGCGCCCCGGCTTGCGGCTGCCAGGGTGGAGGAGGGGACGTCACCCCGGGAGGCCCCTCAGCGTTCGGGGAGCCCGGCGGGCTGCAGTGCAGGTCCCCGGGTGTGGGCGGGAGGTCCTAGGCAGCAGGCTGGCCCTGGCTCGGCAGTGTGCGCGGGATGTGGGTGGCGGCGGTGGCCGGGTCCCGGGAATTAATGGAGTGACTTTGCGTAGGCTTGCGGGTGTCCAGGCCTCCTAGGCTGGAGAGAAAGGTACGCGGACCACGTAGGTGGAATCGTGAATCTACTTCAGCTGTGGCTCTATAGTTTTTTTTTTCCTCCAAGATGGCGAACTGCCATTGATTTCTCTTCTCCACCTATAGAGATTCATCGATATACTGTTATCCCCAGTTACGCAACATAGCTCTAAAAAGGGGATGGTTTAAGGGTGATTTAAAAAAAAAATCTGGGGAGTCGCTGGGGGGGGTGACACTTCTCAAGTCACTCCCTCTTTAGTGATGGTAGTAAAAGAACTAATACCGATATCTGCTTCACGTTGTCTCATCTTCATGTGACTTGATGGCATTTGACTCGGTTGCCACACGTTTGGAGTATATTCGTCAATCAGCCTCCAGCACTGCTTATTGTTATGCTCGTTTCTATGCAATGCTCTTCTTTAAAATTTTGGCACCAGTATCAAGTACAAGACCATTCCCTTAATTTCTTAGTTCCACACTCCCACTCCCTTCCCATCACCTAGGAAAAATCAAGTCCCATATCACAGGTGCTCAGCATTTTACTACTTAACATGGTTTAATATATCAGTGTGGATTCAGTCCATGATAGGAGTGCTTTAAGATCTCCTGTCCCCATGTGAGAGATCACAATTCCTACAGCGAATTGACATTTGGTGATTTAACTTTTTTTTTCTGCAGTCTTGCCTTTGTGTGTGAGTTCCCGCTGTCTGGCTTAAGAAGATTGCGGGAGTATGCTTGGAAATGGCTGGGGCCTGCTATGACTCTGCAGTTCTGATGGGGGCGACGCCTTCCTTCTTATTCATGGAATGTTAGAATGAACGTATTCTCTTTTCTATTCTGCCGGCTAACTCACTTTCCTTACCAATGCCCCTCCATTTTCTCTCTGATTTTACTATTGGTTACTGCAGTGCTGTAGACAGACTCCACACTGCATTTGTCCAGAAGGAAAAGCTGATTATTGAATGGAAGGGCAAGGCAAGTTGGAGAGAAAAAAGTGGCTAGAAAAATAGGAGGGAAAAACGAACTTGGAAATGCCCCACAGTGATGGAGGTGGTGTTTGAGGCTCACACTGCCAGGGATATTTCAATCTGCTCGAAACAGAGAAGTGAGCAGGTTTATCTGGGTAGACTTTCACTCAACTTTAACTTTGATGCAACATGACTAATGTGGCTGAATGTGACAGACAAGCTTTTGTAAGAGCTTATAGCTGAATCTTTACAATTACATAAGCACCTTCAAGTAGCACCTGACTTGATATAGTTTATAAATAACTCAATTTCAGTTTGTAGCCGGTGTCAACTGCCAACTGTTTAGGGAGACTCTTTGTACCGTTGCTATACTCTGGCTTTTAGTTAGCAGACCTCACTGCAAAAGCAAACTAATGTGTAAATCATGTAACCGTGTAATGATAAAAACAAGAACAATCAAGATATTTACATCAGCACACAGTTTGTTGTATCAAATTCTGATTAACTGTAATTTTTTTCTTCTTTGTTTTGGGTGGCCAGCCAGCAGAAATAGATGTGATTATAGGAAAAGACCGGGAAGGTTTCTTTACCAATGGTTTGACTCTTGGAGGAAAGAAGTGCTCTGTGATCAGAGATAGCCTATACGTTGACTCGGACTGCACAATGGACATCCGGACAAAGAGTCAAGGTGGGGAGCCAACATACAACGTTGCTGTTGGCAGAGCTGGGAGAGGTAAGCAAGCTGGTTTTTTGTGCCTGAAAGTTGCATGCCACGTTAGAACTTGGGTTTCTTTAATGGTTTAAGTAAAGATTCGTTCCTAGAGACTCTTAAGGGGGTTTGTGAGCTGCTCAGCACTGAAGGCTGGCACTGCTACCATCTCGTCTGTTTCAGAGTGGTGCGTACGCGCCTCACTCCTCCCCCTGACTGCTGTAAACTGCCACAGCTTTAGTAATCTTAACAATGGAAAGTTGCCTCTTAAGCCGTCATGTTAGGATGCTGGGGTATATGTGGTTGTTAAACTGTTCTGGTCACTTAGTTATTTTTGTGTCTAATTAGTCTTGTAGAGCTCTCCTTTAATGTTTCCTTAGATTTGAAATCCGTTCCCTGCTCATCATAAAAAGGAAACAATCACATTGTTTTATTTTTCTGCCAGGAACATTTCGGAAGAAGAGAGAAATAATCTAGAGTTTTAGAGTACATGTCCCATTTATTAAAATACTTCCAAAGAATGAGATTTTAATTTGAAAAGTAGGAAACTACATGCAGTTTATATACTTGGCCCACAAACTCTGGTACCAGTTTCTAGACTTGGTAATAAAAATTCTGATCTCAATATGGCGTAAAAAATTTAATATTTCATAGAGAACCTTTGAGATTGAAATTTACACTGGCATCTCACTGACAAATACATTTATGCATTAACTTGTATAACTGCATCATTTGGCAAAGTTAGCACACAACAGTTCTGCAGTGTGAGCCTAGTGAGTTATAATTTAATGCTGTGGGTGTCTGAGGTGTGATTTGTTTCATAAACAAATCACATAAAACAAGATAACTTTAAAACATACAAATCTTAAGTTTTAGCTGTGTCCAGATATATAAGATGCTAAGCTTGGGAAAATAAATGCATCAGCTGAAGGGCTGGAGAGATTGCTTAGTGCATAACAGCCATGACTGAGTTCTCTTCCCAGCACCCACACAGCAGCTCACAATTGTGTAGCTACAGTCCAGGGCTCTGATGCCCTCTTCTGACCTCCAAGGACACGAGACACATGTAGTATATACGTATGTATGACAAACACACATATGCATTTAAAAAAATCAACACTTGAAGCCAAATGAAATGAAACTTTTTTTTACCATAAAACACTGCTGACATCTAGTGGCAGTGAGTATATTTGGCACACAGCTGTACATAAAGTTGAGTTCAGTACAATACAAATTCGGTGCTAGAAGTAGTAAACAAGTTTGATGATTTTTAGACTGGAAACAATTAGCAAAGGGAAGTATCAATATAAGACAAATACCACTGATGCAGAGTTTTTTGACTGACAGTATCATTTCTGTCTAAATTTGGTTTTCATTTTCCTCTGGAAGTAATAGACATGTTAACTTATTTACAGTAACACATGTGAGACAATAGCTTGTATTTATCATGCATGCTGCATTTGAGGAGAATTTATAAATGAAAAATATCAAGTTGTTAAAGTATATTTTGAGAGACAAATAGTGTGGTGTCAGCCAGAATATTTCTCCCTGTGACGCAAGGTAAATGATCGCCTTCCTTCTCGCTCTCACGCAGAGCCTTTATGGGACTCAGCTGCTGTACAGTGGGCTTCCCTGCATACATCTCACAGTGTGCTGGTTTACTAGCCTGAAGGATCTCCATTCTGGAGACATAATGGTTTTGAGTGTTAAACAGTTATGGAAAACTAACTTAATGTTAACTTATTAATTTATCTGCTTAAACTTATGTGATTTCTTGATTAACACTTCTTTTGAAACACTTTTCTCCTTTTTCTTTCAGTCTTGGTCTTTGTAATGGGAAAAGAAGGGGTCCATGGAGGCGGATTGAATAAGAAGGCATACTCAATGGCAAAATACTTGAGAGACTCTGGGTTCTAGCTGCTAGGCAGACTGTTAAGTATTAGGGGAAAATTGCTCTTAAATTTTCCTAGCTGTAAGCTTAAGTCTTAATTCTGGAAATTTTATTAGCAATGCAGGGTGATGGGATATGAACCTGTGTCTCCTTTGTATCCCTCTGTTGGTGGGGAAAGGTGTCTGTCTTTCTTCCCCTTCCCCTTAAATAATTCTGTTCATTTTTGTTTTGTTTCCTTGTGTACTCCAGCATTGGTTATAGTTATGGGAAAGGAAGGTGTCCACACAGGCACAATTAACAAGAAAACATATGAACTCGCTTTATACCTGAAGAGGTCTGATGTATAAGCAGCCTCTCCCATCTACCTACCTATCAACTGTCTTCATCACCACCCTAATTATGGTCATAATGCTACCAGATTGTAGATGGTAGCTAGTTTTTCCTTCCTTATTTTCTACTGTCATGATTCCCAAGGGTCATTTGTATGTTAGCCACTGTGTGCCCAACCCTTATCTGGCATCGTGATCGCAGCACAATAATGATTTGCATGATATCTTGAGATTGGGGGAAGGGGGCATGCCAAGTCGGGCATCACTTCGTCTTAGCAATTAGTGGAATACTGATTACTAAAATAAGTTAATATTAAGCAAGGTGCCGGTGTACAATCTCTAATTTGATCAGTGTTTTCTCAGCACTTTGAGCATTTACTTAGCTCATTTAGTCTTCCTTTTGTAGCGCATGGTTGGGAGGAAAAAGTGCATGCATCTGTACTTCACACCTTTCTCATCCCCTCCCTTCGAACATGAGGCGTTTGGTTTGCTTCCATTCTCTTTGTGTAGTGCCTGGTTTATTTAACCTAATCAATACCTCCTCGCTGAGCTGTGAGAGTCGCAGTGATTTACTTTGATACAGTGATTGCACTTGGGACACACTGTTTGTAGTGTCAATAGCACGTGATGAGTGCAGCTGTGGAGAGAAAGGCACTTCCTCCCATGACCTTACTACAGTAACCATACCGATCAAATTCCCAGGGACATTCGATCATTGCAGTAGCTCAGACTTCTTGTCTTTTCTTTGCACACCAGCTGTACTCTTGAGTAAAATTGTAAAAGGCTGCCATTATGGATATTAGGTAACCCAACATAACCATCTGGAGTGTGTCCAGTTTATTTTTCATAGGACCAATTTTTATTTGCAGCTTAGGTTTTTATATGAAGTTGCATTATTGTGGACTTGGCTGTCTTGTGATGTATTTTTTTCATATGTATCCTGTGCCATACTATTGTTAAAATGAACTGTTGCTATTGTGAGATGGAATTTCTTTCGAATGGCACTACTTTAGGGACATTCTAGTATTTGCTTCTATTGTTTGGGCATTGTGGATAATGTACAGATTTAAAAACAAATCTTGTTGCTGATTTGTCCATTTCTTTCCCTGCACTTTGTTACATCTGGGATACAGTCTAACTCATCTGATTTAATATGCATTTAAAAAAATGCCATAACTATTAAACACCTTGTTTACAGACAGATGAAATAAATTTATTCCAACCAAATACTCTATTGGACTCCTGTTTTTATTATGAATTATACATTTTTGGTTATGTTGTTATTGTTGATTTGGAGGGTGGGGCGGGAGGTATTTGCTGTGTAGTCCTTGTTGGCCTTAAACTCAAAATACTCCTGCCTAAGCCTTTGTAGGCAGCTGTAGCTGACAAGGGACTGTGAGGAAAAGGCCGGCTTACCTGCAAGCATGTAAAAGCACCTACAAATTTCTTTTCACTAAGCTTTGGTCTACTAGATGTGGCTTTTGTGCCTTCATTCTATGATCATCCTGACTTAACGTGAAGACAGCTAACCTGCTAGGGCATACATGTCATATTGGCCTCTTGATGCAAACTCTATATCTACTCTTATATCTATAAGCACTAAGAGGCTCCAGTAGCAAGAAGAGATTCTGTGCACTCCATTATGGAGGGTTCTTCTGGACTGAAGGGTCAGTGACTGTAGATTGCAGTCATGCTGGCAGCCTGATGTCAGCCAGTGAGCCTCGTAAAAGGCCAGAGCCATTCCTCAGTCAGCATTCAGGAAAATCTCATACTTCTACATTTTCTGGTTTTCAGAGTAATGTGTTGACCACAGCTAAATGTTTAGATGCTAGAGTCTCTTACATAAATAATTTAGGTTCAAGACTATGAGACAAACCATTATTCCAAATTATCAAGCAGAAACATAGCAGTAGGTACTCAGGTTATTCTAAGTGAAGGTGGGAGCTGGTAACAGTGACCATGAACTCCAGGGTACTACTGCCTTAGAGGTGGAGAATCCATAGACCAGGACATGACTGTTTAGAAATAACCAGTGTAGTTCATATCAGTTGACCTGCATACTACCACTACCCTTGAAAAGGATTGGGTTAGGGAACAGGAATTAATCTTCTCTGTACTTAAAATATACTGCACATAACAAATTTTTCAAGGTGTTAGGCAGTAATTATGAGTTAAATTTACATATAAGATGTAAAATATTTAGAAGATAGAAATCTGGGTCTACTTTCATGTGTTAAGATACCCTTGACTTTACAAAACAATTAAAGCCTGTTATCCTTGTCAAGAATAAAGCTGGATAAATGAAAATTTAGTGATAAGGTGATGGTTTGAGGTTTTTGAGTAATTATTCCCACATGAATTGTAAAACAAATCCCTTAACGAATACCTGGAAATTGCAATATATGTTGAACATGTGATAGAGGATGATTATCACAATGAAATAGTAGAAGGTTGTCACTGGTTCCTGCTCACAATTTCAAAATAAATTTACTTAGGGAAATGTATGTGGGGTGGTGGTGTGTGTGTGTGCCGCCTATTATGTACTTAGTTCTGAGAATTTAGCATAAGCAAATGGAGCTATATGAATTTGTATATCAAAACGCCCATCACACTGAACAATAATCAAACGTCAACACATCAGGTTGAGTATGTCCCCTAAACAGAATAGTTATAAAAGAATGACAAGGTCTGGACAATGTAGCAAGATGGACATGCTACATCGTGTGTGTGTTTATGTGTGTAATTATATATAAATATATTTTGCAGAGATCCATAGCCAAAAACTAGGCAGAACCAGGGGAAGCCTACAGGAGGAGGATGTGGGGCTATAGGAGCCAGAGGGGTCTAGGACACCACTAGAACACAGCCCACAAAACCAACTAAGCAGAGCTCATAGGGGCTTACAGAGTGTGAACAACAGTCAGACCCTGTATGGGTCTGAACTAGGTCCTCTGTATTTTACGGTTTGTAGAGGTGGATGTTCTTATGGATATTCAGTGGAAGAAGGGACTGTCTCTGACTCTAGCCTGCTCTTGGGACCCTTTTCCTCCCAGCCAGCCCAGAAGAAGACATTGGATCACATTGCTGATGGTTGTGAGCATCCATGTGGTTGATGGGACTTGAACTCAGGACCTCTGAAAGAGCAGTCAGTGCTCTGCTGAGCCATCTCTCCAGCCCCAAAACCTAATTTAAAATTCTAAGGGCTTGAATATTTAAGCTGTTCCTCAATATGTGAACTTAGGCTAACTGTGACACTTCATGTTGTCAGTTAACAAAGGCAGAAGGATTGCATTATGTGTGCAGTTCTCCACAAGGAGACCAAAGCTCTGGGTAGTTACTGTCCAGTCGTAGTTCAAAGGGATTACCAGAAAATCAGTGGGCTCGCCTTCCTTAATGTATCACTGTTAGTGTCTGTCAAGCTCCCAGCAGCTGGTGTGCACGAGGAGTTGTGGATGGTTTATCCTGTCCAGGCTGAACATCAACAAATCCTGTCACCTTTGTCACTGACATACTCTTCATTGTTTTAAGACCTGGAAGTACTTTAATCTTGAAACCAGATAGCCTCTGTGTAAATTTTTTCTATCCCATTTATTCATTTTGAACTGGTGGTTTGAATTCTATCAATCAGTTTTCAGACTGCCAGAAATATATTTTGTATATAAATTTGTACATTAAGAACAATTCTCTTTTTAACTAAGATTTTGAAACTAAGTTCATTTTTTCATAGTAAAACTTACTCTGAGACAAGGTCTCATATGTAGTCTTGCCTGGTAGCCTGCCTCTATCTCCCAGTGCTGGGATTAAAGAAGTGGCATGCCCAGATAGCTTTCTGTATTGCAGCTTATTAGTGTCTGATGTGAGGCATGCTGTTCAAGAAAGAAACTGCCTGGTTCTGCAAACTCCGCGTCAAGAGTCCATGGCTCAGGAGACTGTAGGGGAGATCACACCACTGAAGAAAATTATACCTCTTCCAATGCCAGTATTCCCTCAGGGAGGCATGTGGCTTCAGGGGCCCTCTCCCCAATCCATCATAAACTGTGGCTGCGCCAGTCCTGTGCAGATGAACCACAGCTGCAGGGAGTTCATGAATGACAGCTATGCCATGTGTAGGAGTCCTCTGTTTGCTTTGATTTCTCCCATTCTCTGGCTTTTAGGCACCCTCTTTCCAAACTCTCTTCCAGGATGTTCTCTGAGCCATGACGGAAGTGATCCTGGCTGCTCTGCTTAGAACTGAGCACACCACGGTCATGTATTCTCAACATTTTGGCATTGATGGATTTCTGTTAACCTCTGTCCTCTGCTCTCAAGTTTCTCGGGTGAAGGCTAGGCACCACCAATATATAGATATAAACATGAGTATTTGTAAGCCAATTTAACATGAAGATTTAGTAAAACAGTAGTAGGGTGTATATAAGGCCTTTGATCTCTCCAGCCATGGACTCTTAACTAGGTTTACAGAACCAGGCACAATTTCCTTCTTGTACAGCAGGCCTCAAACTGTTGGTATCCCCATAGTAGTCGGCACGATTTCCTAAGGGGAGACACCTTCCCTAGCAAGTCATTATGACAGCTCTTGGGTGTTAGCCGAGTAGCAGCATTAATGACTTTCCTTACTCAGTAGTCTGGCACCGTGAAGGAATCTTCCAGCTCTGCTCCAGCCTCACTCCTTTCGTGACCAGAGAATGTGATGTCTCCAGCAAAAGCCTTAATCAGGTTCAAGTGGGCAACCAAGGTCAGTATCGGTGACCTTGAACTGAATTGTTTGAATTCCTTCCCCTCGCCACCATTCAACAATTCATAGGAAGTATCCCATACCTTTATTCCATGGCTTTGGGGAGGAACATTACCTATCCATAGAGGATACCTGTGACCAATCTTTTTTTGTTGTTCCAATAAGTTTATAAAACACGTAAGCACGTAGGTTTCCTATAGATCCTTAGTGTTGATTATCCTTTCCTCCTCCACACCTGCCACCCTATTCCCCCATCCCCTCCTCTTGTGCAGACCTTCCTATCCCTAGTATCCCCCACCTTTTAACTATAATGCCCCCTGTGTTCAATCCTAAAACACACACACACACACACACACACACACACACACACACACACACACACACACACCTTCCACATGCATTCCTTGCTTTCTGGCCTTTACCAGCACTTAATGTTAAACACACTGCTGTATGGGAGGACATACAGTGTGTGTCTTTCTTGACCGTGGGTTAACTCAGTATGCTATTTCCCAGATCCATCTTCCATTTTTTCCTGAAACTTTAGTGAATTTATTCTTTACCTTTACCATTGGATAGAATCCCATTGTATATATATGTACATTTTCATTATCTATTCTTCATTCACCGACATTTAAGCTGTTCCATTTCCTGTATATTGTGAATAGAGCTGCAATAAACATGGAGGTCCACGTACCTCTGCTGTAGGGTATGGAACCCTCTGGGTATGTGTCCAGCTGGGTCATACAGCACTGTCCTGCTTTTTGGTTTTCGAGATACACTGATGCCCATAGTGGTTGCTCAGTTTACATTCCCACAGGCAGTGAACACGTTTTCCTTCTCCGCAGTACTTTCAGCATTTGCAATCATTTGCTCTTGACAACAGCCATTCAGGCTTGAATAAGATGTTGAACACTTAAAGTATTTATTACATATTTTTGTTTCTTCTTTTGAGAACTCTGTTCAGTTCCCTAGATCATTATTTAATCAGGTTGTTTCCATTTTTGATTTTAAGCTCCATATATTTATATATACATCAAAATGATATCAGATGTCTGGCAAAGATTTTTCTTCCATTCTATAGGCTGCCTTTTCACTTATTAACATTTTCCTTTGTTGGCCTTATTCCCTGAGCATCTGGAGTCCTACGCAGAAAGTCCTTACTTATTCCTATATCTATATCCTTTAGTAGTTCAGAATTGCAGTTCTAACAAACACTCAAGACTCTGCTATATTTGGAATTGGTTTTTGTGCAAAGTAAGAGATAAGGTTTAAGTTTTATTCTTCTGTATATGAATACCCAGTTTTCTCAGCCCCATTTGTTGAAGATGCTGTCCTTTCTCCAATGTGTATTTGTAACATCTTTGTTATAAATCAAGTGGCTGTAAGCTCAGAGCTTACAGGGTTCTCTGTTTGGTTTGTTCATCTATGTATATTTGTGTCAGTACCATGTTGCTTTCATTACTATAGTAAATAATGTTTAAAAAGAAACAGAAAGATCTGGCGGTGCTAGTACAGGTCTTTAATCCCAGCACTCAGGAGGCAGAGGCAGAAAGATCTCTTGAGTTTGAGGTTGGCCTAACTCAGAGTGAGTTCCAGGTCAGCCAGGGCTATGCAGAGAAACCTTGGCTCAAGAAACCAAAGGAAACCAAAGGAAACTAACCAAACAAACAAACAAATAACAAAGAAACAAACAGTATAAAATTTTTAAAGAGAAACAATTAAAAATTGAATTTTCTTTTCCTAGTGTTATGTTTCTCTTAAAATACACCACTTTAAAAAGATAATGAAATGCTCATACACCTGATATACTTATTATATTACATGATTTTATTCAATTTTCCATGTCACTAGATGAATCTACTGTAAAGAATTTATCACAATTTACAACAAAATACCCTAGTTTACATTATTGAAGAGATAGGAGATGATTTTGGCTACAGTGTTAATTTTGGTGGAAAAGCCTAACTGTTTGTAATGCGTAAGTAACCTTGTATCAATCCTAAGGTGATGAATGACCTTTATCATTTTCCTTTATAGCACCCTGCATATAAGGCAAGCGTGATAAAAGTTCATCAGAACAAATACTTTGTGGCTTTTAAAGTGGAAAACATTTATTAACATTGAAGCTCTCATCATACAAGGCCATATAAAAAGTCTTAGCATTCTGATTATATAAGTATATTTTCTACATAGTTACAGTGTTATATAATTTCGCTTTTCATAATACATTGCCTCAATACATTAGGTCTATTAAACAAAAGCACTTATTTTCAAATCCAATACTTGAACAATTTCCTCTGCACATGGTTCAGCAGGGCTAGTTAGCATAAGATGCTCTTTATGAAGAGGTATGAGATCTCAGTATTAACAGGTGCTGAAATTTAGTTTTTTGATGCAGCATTTTTTAATCACAACACAAAAGTATACTGAAATATGGAAAGTGAGGTCCAGAGACATTCCTGTGGAATCAAACTCATAACACTATAGTGGTTTTGAAAACCTTAAAACAAAGCACTTGAAGTCAACAAACACTAGACCTTTCCTATGAGGAAAAACTACTCGGGAATAGAAAGGAAGGTGACATCTTTTAGTTTCTCTGTGGTACTGTGAAGGGAAATAAACTGCTGTTGCCACGCATTCATCATGACACCGAGGGACTGTCAGAAGGGACATGTGCCAACCCAACAGCACGAGGCAACTTTATGAAAGGGAGAGTTGTTTAGCTCATGCTAGATGACCTTGGCAGACCTCGTGTGTAAGAGGACATCTGCATACTGTGATCTAGGGCTTCGTTTCAAGCTACACTGAGGATTTGTAAGTGTCCTGGCTACATCTCGTCATCCCCAGAGCTAAAGTGATGCCTGAGTTACAGCACCAGTCTGTTACTGGTTAGTAGAGTGGCTGGATACCACTGGACATAAGTATCAGAGATCAAATAGCCTGGTTCAGGACTTGATTACACTAGAAAACTGAAAAGTAAGTTATTTCTATAGAAACTTCTAAAGGGAGCAAAAAAATGAAATCATATACCTAAATAAACATTTTAAGGGAAATAAACCAACCACCTGAAAGTCAGTCACACAGTATTTGCTATGTTGTAATCCGGCTCACCATTAGGCTGCAGCTGGACCACAACACTGTGGTCAGTAATTTCATTGTCTGCATCACTGCTGTCGGTCTCTTCATTGTCGTCGTCCTCGTAGTCTGAAGACTCTGTCATGTGATGTGAGTGGGATTCTGATAGAGACCCAAATGACTGGGTCCTGGCAGAAGCTGAGGGTGGAAGTAAAGGGGTGTGCTCTGACACTTGGTTCTCCTCCTGACTGCTGTCTGTGTCAGAGTCCGAGTCACCTTGGGAAGGGACAACCTTTTGTTTGCAGACTGGACAGGTCTTTTTGGTTTTAGTTAGCCAGGGATCTACACACTTGCAATGATAAGCTGTTGAAGCAAAATACACATCTTCAGTACAACAGTTCTATTAAGAGCACTTAGTTTCAAATACAACGCTTGATTCAGTTCAGCAGGGCATAAGATGCTCTTTATGAAGAAGTACATGACCTCAGTATTAACAGGTGCTGAAATTTGGTATTTTATGCAATATTTTCTTCTTATCACAACACAAAAGGATGACACTGACACATAGAAACTAAGATCCATCGATATTTCTCTTGAGTTAAGCAAGTATGCATCACACTAGAGTATGAAGAGACTATTACATTTAATTTCTTGCTATGTTTATTTAGTGTAGTGATCTGTTCACATTGTATGTGCATATTAGAAGTTAGTGCATTTATATAGAATCACACCTATCCTTTATTGTGGCATTGCTCTCCCTTCTCCCTTTATACAGAACTCAAAATCGAATTATATGCAAACTCAAAGCACTGTGTGCGTACTCGTACCATGGGAACAGGGAAGGATCCTGAGCTTATCTCCATCTTCATATTCCTCCAAGCAAATAGCACACACGTCGTACTCATCTCCTGTAACAGAAACGTAAATAAAAATGTCACAGAGCCATCAAAACTTTACAGACTTTTATTGTAAATGTTTGTTGATTCTCTCTAAATGATGCCTTTGTTTTTTTAATCTAGTTCAAAGAGCTACTTCAAGTTCAGGAACCTGAAGTTTTAAGTAATTAGCCTTTTACTCAACTCAGGCAATTAAAATTAGTTGTCAGAGTTGTTTACGTTGATTGTGTTTGTCAAGGATTTTCATAGGAATCACAGTTACATTAGTGTTTTACTTAAGCATTCAAATGTTAGTTTTGAAATATTTTACACTAAAAGACAATTTGGGGGATGGTGGTAGGACCGAATAGAGGAATGCTAAGTAGGAGTGCACTGACTGCATACATCCCTACCCTACTACACACACATGCAAAAGCACATTAAAACATTCAAACACTTAATGTTAATTAAAATATATTTGACATGAAGACACTTGGCTTCAAATAACCAATATATACCAATTCTATAGTGTTATGAGGCTGATAATGCAAACAAATGACCAGGGAAATAGGTATTTACTAACCTGCTACTTAACAGAAAAGAAAGGCATTGCTCCTGTGCCTTACTCTTGTTTATTGCCCTATACTAACTAGTTTCCTTAATTCACAACTCTCCTGGGATTCAAAGGATACATTAAAAGGAAGAAAGGTACTCTTCTAAATACAGCTGCTTTGGGTGGTAGATTTAAAAATATTTTATCGCATCAATGACTGTTTTAGTTTAGTCCAAAAAAATTTCTTAAAAAGATAGCTTTAGGAAACAAAAGAGAGTTTCATTACCTGACCTACACAGCAAGAATAACTTTGAAAGGTGTTAGAAATAAAGCTGCTATCTGGGAAGATAGTCAGGATGGGCATCATACATAAAAGGGAATAATGGCTGTTTCCAAGTGTCCTCTAATTATTTAAACAGTGAAGGAAGAATCCAAAATAGAAAGCTTTAAATGAAATTAGTAACTTTGTTTTATTAGTATTTTGCTTACTGTATTGTCACTACGAAATATGCTCTAACAGATTCATGTGTATACATGTCGAGTTTGGTCAGACTGATTGGACAGGTCTTAACCAGAAATATTAAAGAGCTCTAACATATTTATGATAACGTATAATTATACAGATTGATCACTAACATGGATTTTGAGAGTAGAGTTTGAATACATTTGCAGTTAAATCCCAGCTGATATTATCATGACATGTCAAACATTTAGTCTCATTACCTGGTAATATGCCTATTAGAAGCCATGTGGTTAACAAGGATCAAGGTAGGTAGGAAGAATGGCTTGAATTTTTCACATGAATTCAGGATGACTACAAGAGTCCTTGCACAGAACTATAAGAAATAAATTTATAGTGCTTTAAGCCATTGCATTAGTCATAATTTGTAACCAAAGAAACTAATGAAGGTAGCTGTGATCTGGGTCATACTTAAATGTGTAGATTTATTACTTTAGAGCCATTGAGTTTTCATGTCCTATGCATAGTTCCAAGTGCTGACTTCATATTAATCTTACACTTTTTGTTACAATACTTACTTTGTACATAAGGCTCAAAGATATAGTTTGTGATTGTGGACCAGAATAAAGCCTACTATTCTGTATGTTCTGTAGAAAGTCCTTGTAGTCCTGGACTAGTTGTGAAATGGTGAGAAAACTGGCTTGTCCCATCTTGTAAGTTTATTTATTTGATATATAGCTTTTATAAGACATAAATTATACATCAGTTTTTCCGAGTCAAAACCAAAAATTGCCAAGATGCATATATGCTGAGGTGTTTGTGTGCTCCACAGAGATAATGCAAAAGCAGAGCACACAACACACACCTAGATCTCATCCTGGTAAGAACAGAGTGGTAGACATACTAGTTATCACGGAACACTGAAGGCCATCCCCATCAAATAAACTCTTCTACCTTGAGCTAGTGGCAGTGTTCGTTGAAACTACTTGGGGAAGTTACACATTTAAATGTTTAGCATCGCCTGAACTTTGAATATAGGATTTTAACTGAATGGGTTAAGCGCACTAGAACATGGAAGAGCTGGCTGCAGCCTGACCTCACGCCTCATCCCCAGTCAGAGTGGTTAAAACTGGGGATGGGAAACAGTGAGGAGGACGCACAGACCTTTTTGTCAGTAAAAAGCAAATGATGGCAAAAGTAATTATAAAAAACTAAAACATTAGTAACTAAGTTAAAGTAGTAAAAAATTATAAAGAGTTATTCCATATTTTAAAGTAATCACTATAAAGTACTATGTTGTTCTTTGCTAATCTGTGATAAAAAAATCTTTTACATGTGTTATCTTAGAAAATAACAACTTTTCAGCTACAGTGGTTAGGAGCCTGGTAACTTAAATAAGAGAAAATTTCACTTTATTTACAACTTATTTAAAAAGTTGTTTTGTGTTAGTAAAGTCTACCATTTTTTGAGTCTTGTTACATCGGTCTGTTAAGTATTTTCTCTTTCTTTTTTCCCCTGTTGTGAATATGTGCACCTGACACATCGATACACTAAATACAATGCATAAAGGGAACATTAAGAAACTGTGTAAGATCTCACACAACATATGGGGGAATGAAGTGGAGATTTCTGGTTTCTTTGGAGACTCAACTGGGCCATGTGGTGCTCTTTTGGAAACTGTTTTATGAGAGGATGCCTCGCTGAGAAACAGACACATGGTGTTTTTCTAGAAGCTGCCTGAAAAGAAAGCATATGTTTTGATAGAGTGGACGCTGCAGAGACGACGTGATGTTTGGAAAGGGTAGAAATGTAACCCAACAGACAGTGGACAGTGCTGTGTGGCACTGGCTCCCCTTGCCACTCTCTGCTGACCATGCTGTGGCATTGGTCTGCCTTCATTGCTGAACATCATTTGTCTTGATTTCATAGAGAGAAACACACCAAAGAACCAAAGAACTTCTCAGGATATTCCGCTGTTGCTGGCCGTTTCCACTGACTGTGGCTGATTGATTTCTTCTGGATCAAACTGTTGCTGATTTGTGAATGGTATTTGCTAGTGGATCCGGCTACCAGTGCTGATTTGTTTGAACTGAACTGCTGATATCCTGACAAGGAATATTGGCATCACCCAAAAGAACGATTTCTAAAGAGGTTCATATCCCCCTTTGCCCTATTAACCTTTCTTTCCCACTACCTCTGGTGGTGGTGGGCTAAAAGGGTGGTTAATGCATTTAAAAATCCTTATTAAAGTATGTTTTAAAAAAATCTAACCCTACAGGGAAGTCCAGACTTCCAGAATGCTCTCTACTTCAAGGTCTTCGTTATCTTAGTCATTATGTTTTATTGTCTTCTTCCCCTTTAACTCATAGTACCTAGAATTTTTTAGTATGTATATTTTTGTTAGTATATATGTGCATATGTATGTATGTATGCATGTATGTATATATGCATGTATGTACATATGGATGTATGTATGTGAACAACTTTGAATGTAGGTGCTTGTTATCTACCTTGTTTGAAACAGATCAATTGTTCCCTGCTGCATACACCAGGCTAGCTGACCTGTGAGCTTCTGGGGATTCTCCAGTTTCCACCTCTTATCTTGCCAGAGGAGTGTCAGAACTAAAACCGTACATTTATGGCTTTTGGCGGTAAGGGTTGGTGGGGGTGGTACATATTCAAACACAGGTCCTCACCCTTGCTTGGCAGGTGCCTTACCCACTGAGCTATCTCCTTAGTCCAGAAGTTTAACAGCCATCTGGAAATTAGGAAATTTCCTAATTAGGAACTTAGGATGTAAAATACTTCCCAGAGCTGACTTCAGGGCACCTAAATTTATATATATGCTGGACTAGAGAGGTTACCAGGGTTCAAATCCCAGCAAAATCTGGTGCCTCACATCCATTTATAACACCAACACCAGTGGATCTGATACCCTCTCCTGGTTTCTACATACATGAGGTACACATATTTACATGCAGGCAAAACACACATACACATAAAAACAAAGCCTATGTTTTTTATTTACACACACCCTGAAATACTAGTGTTCTACTGCAGTATTTCCTTTGCAATATAAAGAAAGTTTAAAAAAAAACCTACTCGACTTCAGTACATCTAAGGCTCTTGGATAAATGATGTTTCTAAATGATTTATGCTTGTTGGCTAGATTATCTTTGAGTTTAGTTAAATGTAAGTTTAAGTAAAGTAACTATAAAAATAAACATAAATTTCCTTCTAAAAAGTTCATTGGTAAGAAATTGATAATAATATACTAACATCCCAGTAGAAACATTCTAGCAAAGGACATGCTATCATGTGGATCTTGAATGTTCCCCAAAGGCCTGTGTTTTAAAATTTGTTCCCCAGGATGGCAGCACTGGGAAGTGGTAGACAGGGCCTGATAGAAAGAGACTGGCTTCATATTCTACATGTTGAATGTGTCATCCAACTCTGAAGACAGTATAAGACATAATCAAATACAGTTGTAAACTAGATATTGTGTCTACTGACAAGATATCCGAGCGTGAAGACCTCATTATGATGGGTGTTAAAGAAGAGATTTTTTTTTAAGAAGAATTAAAATAAGGCCTTAAGTGCAAACTGAATTTTGAAAAGGAAAAGACATCATTGGAACAGTAAACAAATATAAGGCATTTTTAAATAAACACTCAGAATCATGAGAGTAAGTAATAAATAGGAGTGGAAGGTAAAGTTAAATGAATATACTTGAGCCAGATCACGAAAAGCTCTAGATACCAAGATGACTGAAACCGTTCAAGTAGAGGAGGCAGTGGACTGAAACATGTTGTTACAAACCCATTATCAGAGAACTGAAGGACATGGGCCTGAGCTATATAGGTGAACACAGAGACTCTAAGACTAACCCACTGCCTGGTCCTTTCGGGACTCACATAAAAAACAGGTAGCTTGGCTTACATAACGTAGTAACAAGAATGAAGAGAAGAGAAACGATGTAATCCCCACCATCTGAAACTTTATCAACACACACTGCTCACAGCCTAGGGTGCAATAAAAGGTAATGCAGAAAATAAAAAGTTAAACGTTTTTGATGGATATTTAGGTGTTTTATTTGACATTAGTAAGAGGTTACCTGGAATCAGAACAGGAGAGAGACTAGGAGACAATTAACCATATAAGCAATACAGACTTTTGTTTTAGTTCAAAATTAGTAAGATAACTAAGCATGATGAGCTGGTCTACACACTTTGGGGAGCACATCTTATCCTTAGAGCTGGTATAACCACTCTATACAGCCTATCTATAGTCTGCGTGTCTGCGTGCGTGCGTGCATTTAGACAACCCTTTTAGGGCAACCCTTTCAGCGGACCACTCACTACCGTACAAAGCGTGGTACTATGGCAGGGAGCCACACTTTTATATGGAGCTATATATAAACTTATATTTGTCCTGAAAGTTACTCCAAAACTGGGTCATATGCTTCCTCCTTAAAGTTTTCTAATGTGTCTGTAATAGTGATAGGCACACATTCATTTACAAGTGTAACTGGGGGAAAAAAATCAATCTTGGCAACTGAAAGAAATAACCACCCTGCAGATGGCACGTTTAGGTTTCTTTTCTACAGAAGTTAAGACATGCCGGAGCTCACCTGACCTGCAGGACGTCAGAGATTCTACATTCTATGGCACTGGACTGTCCACTTTCAGGCCACAGACACCCCATATGTGAAAAGACACAGTTTTGCATTGCCTTCCCTCATGACTGAGCAAGATGCATAGCAGACATTCTCAGGTCACATCCAAGTGGTAGAATGAGGTCTTGCAGTTCATTCTTTCCACGATATCATGCTGGCGGGACACTGGCCAACTAAAGAACAGTGACCGCTGGCTTACTCATTACTGTAACCTACTTGTATGCCTCCCTCCTGTGAATGTCGTCTTCATACAAAGCATGAGAAATGCTGAACTCTAGAGACGAGAGAACTGAGGAACCAGAACCAAAATGATTTGTGATGCCTTGGGAGTTCTAGTGATCTGTGATTCCTAAAGTAAAAGAGACTGAACCTAGTACAACATCCCTCGCTGACCTCTGGATCTACTTAGACACATGTAAGCATGCCACTGCTTTCCTTAACATATTTGTAAATCAGAAAAAATTTAAAGCATACATATACAAAAATATGTCACTACTTGAAAAACATTGAAAGCCAATATTGAGACATCATTCTATTAAATATTACTATACGTAGCAAGTAAGAGCTTTAAAAACATAATCACAACACTATTATCATGCCTAATGAAAATGAATGACAATTTCTTAACATCTAAATTTATTAATACCACTCAAAGCAAATTCAAATTTCACCAACTATCCTAAAAGTATTTTTTCACGGGTGATTGGTCCTAAGCAGGGCCCAAGCCCTCAGCTGCCTGCTCCTACTGCTATGCCAGCTGCTTGCTAGCATGCTTCCCAACCACCATAGACTCTTCCCTTTGAAACTGTAAGTTGCTGTGTCGTGGTACTGTATCACAGTAACAGAAAACTAACTAAGATACCTATAGATCCATGTCAATTCATTCTTAAATTATTCATTCGGATTTTTACAAACAGTGGTCTGTAGCTGTTTCCTCTGAACTATAAAATTCTTGCAGGGAGGACTAAGACTCAATATTCTAGAAGCTTATAAGACTTAAAAGTTCGTATAGCCTTTCTCAAAGGTTATCTATGAAACAATAAACAATTATAGGAGAGATGAGACACTCTTAGTGGAGCTATCTGCTAGCTATGTGTAGCATTGAGAGATGCAGTTTTTCTGAGCCGTTACCCATGGTGGGGTGCACTATACAGGGATGTGACTATCTTTGAGTCACCCATACTCCTATAAGTAACCCTAAAGAATTTATTGGTTCAGCAAGCTAGAGTAAGTTATTTATTTGGTCTCTCATCCAGGCCCTATCTAGGGTGAATAAATATTTTCATGTTTTCCCAGGAAATGTTGCACAAGCAATTGGCATCTGAATAGTGGCTGAGAGATGAGTTGCAGAGAAGTGTGGCCTATATTATGAATGATAAATGTAACTGAGTGATCTGTCTGTGGATGGAGTATATGTGGGGGGTAATCTTGATTGTTTTTTGTTTGTTTGTTTGTTTTGTTTTTTGAGCCGAGGACCGAACCCAGGGCCTTGTGCTTGCTAGGCAAGCGCTCTACCACTGAGCTAAATCCCCAACCCCGTAATCTTGATATAGCCATTTCCCCTCTGTGATATGACTTCCCTCTGTGGTGTGCCTCCTTGCTGCTGTGGCAATTACGTGTTCCCAAGAATGAGAGATAAGACATAAAACCAAGGCCAAGCCACCTGAGAGTGAGCCACTTAGAGTGGCCATCTTCTATGCAGTATGAGGGGCCACGCCTCCTTGATGAACACAGGCCCATCTCATTCCCCAACAGCTGATGGACTAAGGACTATGTTGCAGTCCATGACAGCCCAGGTTATATGAGATCATATGCAGTTTGTCACAGATATTGCATGGGTTGCTGTGGGCAGTAAGATACGTAACTAAGGCTCAGTTATCTGAAGGAAACTGGCTGAGCTTTACAGTGGGAAAAGGTCGATGAGAATTATCCTCTGATCTGGCAGGAAAGCTGGAAAAAGGAGAAGGAGATGAAGGTGTTGGCTGCCTTCTGTTTCTCAGAGCTGGCAGGAAGCAAGGGAAAGAGCACAAATTAGATCTCTGCCAAAGAGCTCTTGTTGGAGTTAATCACCAAATACATCTGACCTGCTTAACTTGGGAAGACTGAACACCAGTGTCCTCTGACAGTTGGCTTATGATGCTGTGTGGCACAGGCACAGAAGGGGTCAATGAGTGCCATGGAAATGGAGACACGGAGTTATAGCCACCTACCATCATCCTCAAGACAAAGACTGGATAATCTGAGGTAATAGAGAAGAAATCAGTTTCTGAGGGACTGGCCCATACAAGTCATTAGGAGCACATGCTACTGATGGCTGAGGGTTCCGTGAGTCTCAGGGACGGGAAGACAACAGGGAAAGGAAGGTGGGCAGGAGCAAACTGGACAGCAAGAAATAACTATGTGGTGCTTGATAGGACAGTTTCAACAGGAAGTTAGGAAGGTGCAGGCCTGGGACTGACAAGACTTACTCAGGGGTTGAAAGTACTGAATGCTATTTAAAGGCACTGGTTTGGCTCCCAGCACCCATACTGAATTTTACAACAGCCTATATAATTCCAGTTCCAGGAAATCTAATGCTTTCTTCTGACTTCAGTGAGCACCAGGCATGCATATAGTTCACACAGATACACTGGGGAAATACATAAAATTCATTACCTATTCAAAAAGAAGAAGAAAAAGAAGTTGTTGGGAGCCAGTGTCATAGCCCAGCAGATAATAGGCACTTGCCACCAAGCCCCTTCCTTGACCTGAGTTTGATCTGCAAGCTCATATGGTGGAAGGCAAGAATTGACTCCTATAAGTTGTCCTATGACCTTTACATGTGTCCTGTGGAGCCTGTAACCCACCCCTGCCCCCCAAATAAATTAAAGTGGATGTAGAAAAGAGGAAAAAAGGTTTTTTTTTTTCCCTCCTTTCAGCAATGACCTTGGGACTAGAATAGGGCTTTAGTGGATCTGCAGGCCGTCATGGCAGAGTGTAATCTTCATAAGATCGAAGGGGCTCTGGTAGATCTTACTGGCAGGCCAGCATGCAAATGGAATTTATAAAGTCATGAAGCAATCCAGAGGAGCTGACAAAGGTAAAGCAAACAAAAGGGTCTATCTGGGCCATTCAGAAGATCAGTGTGGAAAACCTGTCTCTAGAGTTCCTGAGTAAAAAGTTAACAAAAAGACAAATTCTGTGTTAGTTTCTGGAGGGCAGAACAGTTCAGAGAAAATATAAGTGATAAAAAATAGTGCAGATGAAAAATACTAAGCTTGCCCTAGGGCTGTACAGTTATTTGCTTATGCGTGCACTCTTTCTCTCTCTCCATAGTATTCTGTATGCACTTCTCTGTTACCAAAAAACAAGCAAACAAGCAAAACAAAACAACACTGGGGTTGGAGACTTTGCCCAGACTGGGGGTCTAAGCAACAAATTGTGCCAATGAAAAAAAAGGGCCACAGGTTAGCCGGTGAGCCTGGACTTATCAAACCTGGGGAGCCAACCCCAGTGGCAGGCACAGATTTCTTCTTGCTTCCCCTTGGGGCTGATCCAGGCTAAGCAGCACAGCAGGCCTCACCAAGACTGCTGGATATGTAGGGGGTGCACAGAGGCTTCACAGAAGATGCAGCAACACAGCAAGATAAGGAGCCCAGACGGCTGTGAGTTACAGAGTTGGATGGATTGGTGCCCCCATCTCTGCTGCTGTATAACACGCAGTTCTAGGGTCTCTTGGTGCAGTATCGGCCCTTGTGGATGCTTTATTAGCAGCAGCAGACATAGAAGGCCTACAGAGGTTTTACCTGCTGTCTGCCAGTGCTATAAGCCTTGGTGCCTTTCAGACTTTGAAAGGTACCTGAAGAGATGGTAGAATCTCTTAAGTGTTTGACTAAAGTCACTGTACATAGGTAGAAAAGGATACTCCCAAGAGCTGTAAGGTTGCTAAGTAAAACCCTTAACCCCAGGAGTAGGTTGCCTTCCTGTGCCTTGTTCGCAGAGGAATCAATCCCCTGATACCCTACACACCATAAGGTTATTCCCACTATGTTGTCTGCACATCAGACTTGGACGGTAAGACCCTCTTTCTAAAGATGACACACACTTTGGCTGCAGGACATGGAGAAATGAGGCTAAGACCAAGCTGAAAGTCCACTCTATTTTCGCTATAGTATCAGAGTATGCAGACTTCTGGGAAGAATTGTTGCTGGTAGTCTGCTTAAATGTGGATGCTGTGGGTTGTACTAACAACATACCAGGCAAGCTGAACATACTGGTGCAACTGTGACGTGATTGTTATGGGTACAACCAACTGCTTTTTAAAATTAGATTTTTGGTGTGTGTGTGTGTGTGTGTGTGTGTGTGTGTGTGTGTGTGTGTGTGTGTGTGTGTGTGTGTTTTGGGACAAGCCTTGCTATGTACCATTAGCCTGGAAATCACTGTATAAACCAGACTGGCCTCAAACTCATGGTGGTCTCTGCCTCCTAAGAGCTAAGATTAAAGAATGCTAAGAGAAAGAAAAAAGGGCATGTGTGGACTTTTTACTATTTAATTTAAGTGCTACTTCTGGCTGCTTGCCATTTGTTTCTTTTTTGGTTTGGGTTTTGCTTAAAGAAAGAAAGGGCATGGAGTTGAGTTATTAAGGAGGTGGGAGGGTCTAGAGGAGAGGAAAACATGATCAGAATATATGAAAAAACTTTTTCAAGTAAAAGATTGTGTCACATTATTCAAAAACATGGCGTTTTCAAAAGTGATCTCTAGAGGTAGATTTTCATACTGGGTCTGATCTATAAACAACTTTTAAATAACTCACCCTACATGTCTTACTGTTTTATAGCATCTATGTCCTTTTGAAAAATGAAATTCAATGTTTTTCCAGGTTTTATTGTTATATTTTTAATAAGATAAAATTATAAATGGTAATAAGACATTTAGCTATATGGAAAATGAAGCTTTGATTTTTATTTATTACTCATTCACTCTTTTATTTATTTTATTTATATGGGCAACACCCACCGTGTCATGGGCATGTCTGATGCCCATGAAAGCCACAAGGGTGTTAGGTTTTCCTGGGCTACACCATTCACAGATGGGTGTATGCACCATGTGGGTCCTAGGAATTGAATCCCAGTTCTCTTGGCAGAGTGACCAGTGCTCTTAAACACTAAGCCATCTCTCCAGCCTTTAGAACTCTGTTTTAATGCCTTTCCTATTTTTACCTTCTTTAAATGGTCTTTAAACAGAACATTTTATTGTTTTTTAAATGTAGTCTGATAAATACTAGCCACAATGATTATCAAGTATACACCTCCATGTGAAGCTTGCTTAGCACTGGCTGTAGTATAAATCCCAGACTCCTTTCCAGCTCTGTCAGTACAGTTCAAACCTCTGTAAACCTCTATTTCCTTGTGCATAAATGGAAAGATAACAACGGTACCCATTCCATATTAGTATGAAAATTAAATGACATATAAAATGAAAACACGTAATAGCTACCTATGGTTTTAAGGACACAGTATAGCAGCATATAGCATAGAATGTGAGGAAATGTCAATGAGGAGGAATGTCGATGAGGGCAGACTACCTTGGTGCAAGAAAGTATTTCTTCTCTGATAGTATAGAAATTTCTGATAGAAATTATTAAGATTTCTGCCAATCCCATTCCTTCTTCCTGCCTTTACCAGAGTACTAGGGCATAAAAACATCTTTCCCAAACATTCATTATTAATGTTAGTTAGTGAGTGTTAGGAATGGTATATAGTAGAGACTCAGAAAGTAGTATTAAGTAATTATATTCATCATGTATTCTGAAACACTAAATGTTAAGATTTAGGAAACAACAATATTCACTTACCCTTTTTAAATTTATGTACAGGAAGTTTTTTAAGTTGATCTTTGCGAAGTCTGTTTCTTCTATTTCTATGTCTGTCCTGAACAAATTTTGTAATCTAATGATAGAAAGAAAGAAAAAAGACAAGTCAGATATTAAATATATAAATAAAAATTGGCACTAAAATAAAAAAATCTCTTTTAAGTTTCTGGATAGCTGCTGTAAAACCAATTTAATTTATTTTAATCCTAATGACAATATTATTTTTTTAATGACAATATTATTAATTAAACCATTAAGTTCAAAGTGATTTGTTAATTTTATATTATAATTTGAATTTCTTATTAAATAAACTTCAACTTTTTAAAATTACTACATTTAGTTTCTTATGTATATGTGCACACACACATGTGCCACAGTGAGCATGTGGAAGTCAGAGGCTATCTTGGAAGAACGTGTTCTCTCTTTCTAGCATCTGAGCCCCAGGGGTCAGACTCAGGTCACCAGACTTGGCAACAAGCCTTACCCTGTAAACCATTTGCCGGCCCAGACTTTATCCTTTATTTACTGATATAAAGTTATAAATGGCATTCTAATACTCTAGAACTAGGGTTTGCAATAATACAATCAGTAGACTACAAATTATAAATACTTTAATTGGTAATAAACGGTTGAGAAGCTGGGGCTAGAGAGGTGAGTCAGTCGTTAAGAGAGAGCACTTGCAATTGCAACTCCTGCAGAGGACCCAGGCTCATTCCCAGCACCCACATGACCATGGAGCCACCTGTGACTCCAGTTCCAGAGGAGCCAGTGCCCTCTTCTGGTGTCCATGTATACAACTCAGAAATAAAAAGAATAAACAATCAATATACTTAATAGTTTACGTAAATCTCAAAACGTATGCTGAGAGATGACACAAAAAACCACACAGCTTTGAAGTCCATTAATCTAACAAACTATGGTGAATAAAATCAGGTTTGTGCTTATCTAGGCATGTGAGTCAAAGGAGACATAAAGAGAAATAGGGATTACTAAAGAACAGAAACAATTTTTCAGTGATAGACATCTCATCTTGATTGTAATAGTGATAGTATACCTGTGTGTGTTTGAATATATATGTGTAACTATATACGTGCTAAACTCTACTATGATGTACAACTTAAATGTGTGGTTTATAGTGAGAATGGCTAAGATCAAAAACTCAGGTGACAGCAGATGCTGGCGAGGATGTGGAGAAAGAGGAACACTCCTCCATTGTTGGTGGGATTGCAGACTGGTAAAACCATTCTGGAAATCAGTCTGGAGGTTCCTCAGAAAATTGGACATTGAACTGCCTGAGGATCCAGCCATACCTCTCTTGGGCATATACCCAAAAGATGCCTCAACATATAAAAGAGACACGTGCTCCACTATGTTCATCGCAGCCTTATTTATAATAGCCAGAAACTGGAAAGAACCCAGATGCCCTTCAACAGAGGAATGGATACAGAAAATGTGGTACATCTACACAATGGAATATTACTCAGCTATCAAAAACAACGAGTTTATGAAATTCGTAGGCAAATGGTTGGAACTGGAAAATATCATCCTGAGTGAGCTAACCCACTCACAGAAAGACATACATGGTATGCACTCATTGATAAGTGGCTATTAGCCCAAATGCTTGAATTACCCTAGATCCCTAGAACAAAGGAAACTCAAGACGGATGATCAAAATGTGAATGCTTCACTCCTTCTTTAAATGAGGAAAAAGAATACCCTTGGCAGGGAAGGGAGAGGCAAAGATTAAAACAGAGACTGAAGGAACACCCATTCAGAGCCTGCCCCACAGGTGGCCCATACATATACAGCCACCCAATTAGACAAGATGGATGAAGCAAAGAAGTGCAGACCGACAGGAGCCGGATGTAGATCGCTCCTGAGAGACACAGCCAGAATACAGCAAATACAGAGGCGAATGCCAGCAGCAAACCACTGAACTGAGAATAAGTCCCCCGTTGAAGGAATCAGAGAAAGAACTGGAAGAGCTTGAAGGTGCTCGAGACCCCAAAAGTACAACAATGTCAAGCAACCAGAGCTTCCAGGGACTAAGCCACTACCTAAAGACTATACATGGACTGACCGTGGACTCTGTCCCCATAGGTAGCAATGAATATCCTAGTAAGAGCACCAGTGGAAGGGGAAGCCCTGGGTCCTGCTAAGACTGAACCCCCAGTGAACTAGACTATGCGGGGAGGGTGGCAATGGGGGGAGGTTTGGGAGGGGAACACCCACAAGGAAGGGGAGGGGGGAGGGTGATGTTTGTCCGGAAACCGGGAAAGGGAATAACACTTGAAATGTATATAAGAAATACTCAAGTTAATAAAAAAAAATAAAATAAAAAAAATGTGTGGTTTATTTTATGTCAACCATACCTTAATAAATAATTAATTAACCATTAAAACATTAAAAAATAACAGTTTTATTGAGGCTAGGTATATAACTCAGTAATAGAATGGTTGACTTGTTTATACAAGGTCCTTTCATCAATCCTGACTCTAAAAAGAAAAAAATCCAGCAATAAATTGAAAGGAAAAATTATGGACTCCAAATTTACATAAAAGAAAGCTGAAATATATGCAGTTATGAATCCAAATACATATGGCTATAATAGATGTAAGTGGCATAAGTTCACCAATTTTTAAGGAAGCATGTAATAGGAAAAGAATCCAATTCCATGCTATTTACAAGATATAGTTAAAATTGAAAGATACCTTAAGGTTTATTAAGGGGGACAAGGGGAATACATGTGAACATATTAAAGTAAAAGCCATGTACCCAGTAAAACAAGAGTAAAAAGAATATTTAGCAAGATAGCTTAAAACTATAGGAGCAATATATGAGTTCAAAACCTTAGGGATTTATATCTCTGTCAAACACAAATGTAAATACATTAAGTAGTAGAGCTGCACTAGCTCTCTCTCTGTGTCACAGGCGAGCACTTGAAGCACAGCCCCCCCCCCCCAAGTGAGGCTTTCAGAATAGACAGACAGACAGCAGCCTACAAGATGCAGCACTGAAAGATAAAGACCACACTTATATATGTGCTTTGAGGGTTCAAAAGATTTTTAAACTTAAAAACATAATATTCAAATTAATCTCTTCTTACTTTGCTGAATTTGGCTATCAGAAAATTAAAAATAATAGTGTTCTACAAAAGGGCCTATATCATAACTGCCCTGTGAAAGACTCAACAAGCAGCTGAAAGAGTCAGATGCAGATATGTGCACCCAACCAATGGACAGAAGCTGCTGACCCCTCTGGTTGAATTAGGGAAAAGCTGGAGGAAGCTGAGGAGGAGGGCCACCCTGTAGGAGGACCAGCAGTCTCAATTAACCTGGACGGCTGAGATATCTCAGACACTGGATCACCAACCAGGCAGCACACACCAGCTGAGATGAGGCCCCCACACATATACAGCAGAGGACTGCAGGGTCTGAGTTCAATCAGAGAAGATGCACCTAAGCCTCAAGAGACTGGGGCCCCAGGAAGTGGGGAGGTCTGGTGGGGTAGAGGGTTGGAGGGATGGAGGGACATCCTTATGAAGATGGGGGGAGGAGATATGAGATGTGGAACAGTCAGAGGGTGGACAAGAAGGGGGATAAAGTCTGGACTGTAAAAAAAAAAGATTAAATTGAAAAAAGAATAGTGTTCTGTTGCTTAGCTTTGTTTTAGAAAACCTAAGAATGCAAAACAACAGACAACTATCGTCAAAGCTGCACAATTCTGAAATCATTAAACTGCATTTTTAAATATGTCAACTTAATGCTATGTGATTTCTATTTTTTAAATTAGACAAATCCACAAACTTAAATGGATGTGTAACTGCATTCTTCACGTATGTGAACAGCATTTATAAAACTTACTACAAAAGGATGTCACAGAACAGTTGTTTAAATATTACCTAAGGATTCATAACGTGTTTTCTGATCATAGTGCAACTGAATTAGAAATATGTATAAAAAGATACTGAAAATGTCAGAAATGTAAAACTTTAATAAAGTAATCCATGGATCACAAAACAACCCCCGGAGGGTAACAGGTTTCTGGTGAAGCCTCTTTACCACCTAGACTCTCAGCAGCACGGAAGAGACCAGGAATTATTAGAGGACGATGAACCCTAACTCACAGGAGAAAGAGCACGCTTTCCACTGGAGCAGCATTAGACAACCTGGAGGACTCAAATACCTGACAGCAGCTTGAGATGCTGTAGGCTGAAGTATAGGCAATATACCTGTTCACTCCTGTAAAGGTACTATGCAGTATTATCCTCTCTTAAGACAGAAATGGCAGATGAGCAGGAAAAGGCTAGGACTGAAGGGAAACAAAGGAAATGCCTTCCAATAAGGATGCCATTTCAGTGAGTTGTACAGCCTAGTTTCAATTGATTTATCTACAAACACCCCCTTCACCTACGTCTCAGGAACACTGCAGAAGAGGGGGCAAAAAGACTCTTAAGAGTTAAAGAATTAGGACGTGTGCTGTGAGGTCGTGTCTCCTAGTAATACCAGAAGGTCCACCTGCCCAAATGTGAGCTGAACAAAGTAATTACAATAAATATACCAAACTGGATGACAAAAGCCCATGCAGCTACACAATAATGAGCAAGTGAGGAAAGCTGGGAAGGGGAGAGGTGGTCCTCCCTATGGAAGAGCACACCGGTTGTTTGTCTAATACCAAATGGTCAGCCCAAAAACATACATAGAAGAAGCACTCTATGGAATATAAGGGTTATATGTGTGTGTGCATGCATTATATATATGTATAGTCATAGGCATGAATAACAATTAGTTTGTTAAAAGGGGGCATGAATTTGAAGGAAAGTAGGGAAGGGTATACAGAAGAGTTTGGAGGGAAAAGAGGGAAGGGAGACGTGATCAAATTATAATTGCAAAAATAAAAGATATAAATACAAATCTTAAAAAAAAAAAGACTTCACCTAAATGCCCTAAGGGACAACAGTGTAAATAAGGGCAATAAAAGTTAATTAAGGAAAAAGAAGAAAGGCATTTTCAGGCAGGTGTGGTGGGGCATGCTTTTAATCCCAGTATTTGAGGAGGTAAAGGGGTAGCCATCTCTGTGAGTTCAATCCCAGCCTGGTCTACAAAGTGAGTTCCAGGACAACCAGGGTTGTTACACAGAGAAACTCTGTCTCAACAACAAACTAACTACCTAGAAAAGAAAAAGAAAGAATTTGTATGTATTTTGCTCACTGTGTGTGTGTGTGTGTGTGTGTGTGTGTGTGTGTGTGTGTGTGTGTGTGTGTGTACATATGCATCTCAAAGCAGTGTGAGTCTGGTTTATTATGGACGCAGAACGCAAGTCTACTTCATGGAAAGACAAATCATATAAACATGTAACAATAATGCAAGGCACAGATGGCCAAGAATATAAAGAGAACTTACTCCACATATGACAGAAATTCTCTTCAAACTGTTAGCGAAGGATATGAATAACAGAGACCACTATCGTACTATGTTGAAAATAACTTCTTAAAAAATATAATTAGTAAGAAGCTGAGGCCTCCAAGGAAAAATGGAGGACTTTAAGCTGCCTACACATGACTGGTTAAGGAGACATCAGGAGAAGAAAGAGTAGACTGATTCCAGAGGAAGAAAGTAGAAGTCAGCCTCAGAAACTCGGAATGGCAGTGAGGGAACCAATGAAACAATGGGAAGGAAGAGGAAGGAAGAGATGGGTGCGACTGAGAAAAGGTGAGCTGCAGCCATGTGCATGTGTGTGTGAAGACAGGGCCAATAACGAAGCTGAGTGACTCTGGGGAGAGGAGACTTGTCCTAATCCCCGGGGCTTACAGCCCTCGAGACTTCAAATGCCGTCTCTGGTTTAGGTAAGAATGGTACCTCTGGCAACCAGTGAGGTAATAGAGAGAAACCCCATTTATCACCCTATGAGTAGGGGTGAGTTCTTGCCAGTGAATCTATATTTAAAGCTGAGCTAGACTGGGAGGCCTGAGAACAGACAGCCACAAGGCAGGCAGCTATCATGTCACAAGGTTCGGCTCTGGAGCACTTAAAAAAGCAGGAAGGACAGATGCTGACAAGCTGACACTGTAGGCCACAGGAGGGTTGGTTCGGGGGATGTTAAGTAAATAAGCCCACCTTTGGTGGCTGGACAGGTTCATCAGTGGAAATAACCACACAGTCTGATAGCTCTGAGTGTGGGCTCCGACTCTTGACTCACCTATCTACCTGCTGCTGGTCATTACTGCAGAACCCAAGAGCTCTGGCATGCACCCCACAGCATGGGAGCAGTACATAGATCTTGTACATATGAACGCAGCTCTTTCCTCTGTACACATCTCAACCCTGTAGCTGCTACTTATGCATCTGACACTCGGAGAGATGTCCCCTGCTAGAGCATTAGCCACCCTCTTTAATATAACCTTCGAGTCTCAAAGACTGAGAAAATTTGCCAAGCCCAAAGACCACTAAGCTAACTATGACCAGCAGAGGTCTATGATATGGAAAGAAAGTTCTATTAATGGAGATACTTTTGGTGGACCATCCAGATTCCCACAGGCTAGGCTAGGAGAGAGGAAGAGAGGAAGAGGGGGTAGGGGGGAAGGATCAAGATGCTGCAGGGGGGGAGCCAGAGCAGACTCAGAGCTGCAGAGATCTTCTAAAACGTAGGCCGAAAGGCAAAGAGGCCCAGGGAAGGGCAGTCCAAAACCATCTTGGGCAGCAAAACCAATGGGCTTCACATAAGGTAAACCAGGCAACTAAGCTGAGGGAAGATTTAGAGGTGTTGAGCTAGGAGTAAAAGTATGGTCATGTTAGCCATGGGAGGCTTAAAAGATCCTAGCCATTGAGACAGTAAGATAGGTAAGTTAAAAAGAGCTAGTGTACAAGTGTCTTTCATCCATGGATCCAAGAGAACCTGGGAAGGTGGCTGATAGCACAGCCCACCCAGGAACATTCAATTGGGATTGTAAAACTACATATGGTGCCCAACAATACGGGCTCAACACCAGCAGAAATCACATGAAAGACAGGAGGCTACAACTTCAACTGACCCTCCCCACATCCTCCCACACCTCACGTATATATAAATAGTAAGGACTCTAATACTCCATTCCCCACGGCCTGCTATGCTCCCTATTTTTCTTTGCTTTTTCTCTGCATGTGTATATATACGTTTATGTGTGTGTACATGTGTGTCGAGGTGCATGTATATGATGTATGAGGAAGCCAGAGATAGAAAACAATATCTACCTAATTGTTTTGGGCTTTTTGGATTTTGTTGGTGGTGTGTGGTTTGGGTCTTTTGTCTGTCTGTCTGAGTCAGAGGCTCACACTGACAACTGGAGCTCATACACATGGCCAGATGGGTCTCAGAGATGATCTTGTCTTCGCCCGTGAGCCCACCCCAGGTGCTGGGAGCACAGGGAGGAGCTTCTGCTGCCTGCACTGGAGAAAGCTGGCCATTGTGCTTATCTGTTAGATAATGCTTGTCTTTTCTGCCTTGTCTTTCCCACTGTTTTCCCCTCCATCCCCCTTGATATACTTTTAATACCATTTTATCTTTTTTAAAACCCACATGTATCTGTTATTTTTGTTTAGTGTGTGTGCTTGTTTTGGAAATCAGACATGCAGAAATTGGTTCTCTTTTTACCATGTGGATCCCAGGGAACAAGCTCCGATTACCAGGTGTATAAGCATCCTTACTCCCTGCGCCATCGTGCCCACCCATGCTTTTAGATTTTATCTCTTTAAATAACTTTGTTTTCCAACTCTGCCTTGATTATAAAATCTATGATCTTGAGTTGTATGTGACCTCATGCTCTCTTCAATTCCCTTCTATTATGTTATTTTCCTAATTGTCTTTTGCTTCTCCTCCATTTTTCCTTTTCCCAGTTTTCTTCATTTCATTCACTTATCATTTTTATAATTAACTAAATCAGTTCTTCATAGCACATTCAGAATTAGTCTCCCCACCACTGATTTATGATCATCAGTGATTAAGTGGGCTAGATCTAACCAATCTACTTTAATATATTTCTATATCCTATAAGGTTTAATACTGTTTGTTTTCTGTGTTGAGTAGTAATGGGGATGGTGTCTTCAAGGAAAATAAATAAATAAAAACTAGATATGTAAACATACAAATGTATAACATTGAGTCCATTAAAATATCCTGACTTTTCAGCCCCTGAATTAAAAGTTAGTTAAAATGCTGAGAGAAAATTCCAAGTTTAGTAGTAGAAATTACTAGTGACCTGAAATACAATATAAACATGCAGATTAATCATTTCAGAACCTGGAGAGGAAAATCAGTAAGAGAAGAAAAATCAGAAAGTGGATGCTTTAATCCTACTTAGAAGGGGAAACAAAATAATCACAGGAGGTAGAGGGAGGGAGGGTACTGGGAGAGAGAGGGGAGGAAAAAGGGGGGGCAGGATCAGGTGTGGGAAGAAACAGCAGAGAAGTACAGGGGTCAGGAAATTGAACAGAAATATGTAGCAGTGGGGGATGGGTAACTGGGGGGGGGGGCACTAGCATGTCCCAGATGCAGGGAAGCAAGAGGCTCCCAAGATCCAACAGGAATGACATTAGCTGAAATACCCAACAAAGGGGAGATAAAACTGTAGAGACCATATCCAGTGGATAGGCACGGCCCTCAGTTGAGGGATGAGGCCACCCAACCATTTTAAGTATTTTAACCCAGAATTGTTCCTATTTAAAGGAAATACAAAGACAAAAAAATGGAGCAAAGACTGAAGGAAAGGCCAGAGACCACCCACCTAGGGATCCATCCCATCTACAGACAACCCCCCAACTATTGCTAATTCCAAGAATTGGTTTCTGACAGGAGCATGGTATAGCTGTCTCCTTAGAGGCTCTGCCAGCACCTGACCAATACAAATGTAGATACTCACAGCCAACCATCTGACTGAGCCCAGGAAGAATTAGGGGAAGGACTGAAGGAACTAAAAGGAATTGTAATCTCATAGGAAGAACAACAATATCAACCAACCAGACCCCCCTCCCCGGAGCTCCTAGAGACTAAACCACCAACCAAAGACTACCATGGAGGGATCCATGGTTCCAGCTACATATGTAGCAGAGGGCTGGCTTATCTGACATCATTGAGAGGGGAGGCCCTTGGTCCTGTAGAGGCTTGATACCCCAGTATAAGGGGATGTTAGAGTGGTGAGGCAAGAATGGGAGACATTAGTGGGGGAGCACCTTCATAGAGGCAAAGGGGAGGAAGGATGGGATGGGGGGTTGTGAAGAGGAAACTGGGAAGAGGGAAAACATTTGAAATGTAAATAAATAAAATAACCAATAAAATATGGATAGAAATCATAATGATATAAACAAGGTCAGAAAGAGATCTAGATTTAAGACTAAATAGAAATATTTGAAATTTTCGAGAAAGAAAGAGAACACACAGTGGAAAGCACCCAGAAGAGAGAATGTAAGGGATGAGGACACAGTTGAGCAAATGGTACTGAAATGCCATAAGGAAAAACTTGGCATGGCCATATCCAAGACTGCTGGGATACACTCAAGAAACCAGCCTGAGTCTGTAGGATAGGAGCTGAGATAAGAAGGAAAGGCTCAGGGAATACATGTGTGCATGCACCACACAGCAGTATTAAAATAAAGCACTTAAACAATTAACATTGTGAAAAATGGTCATCCCAAAAAGCACTCTGCAGACTCAAGGCAATCTTACCAAAATCCTAAGACCATTCTTATTCACAGAAAAAGAAAAAAGGACTTAAAATTCTTATGGAAACCCAAAACAGAAAGCCAAAGAAATCTTGAGCAAAATAAATAATGCTGGAGGCATCTTATTATCATCAAACCTGATTTGAAGTTATACCACAAAGCTATAGCAATAGAAACAACATGGCTCTGGTATAAAGCCAGACAAATAGGCGAGTGGAGCAGAGGGCACAAATATAAACCCACACAATCATCACCACATGATTTTAGAGAAAGGTTTTAAAAATAACACTGGAGAAAAGATGCCTCTAACAAACGGTGCGAGAAATATTGCCTATCCACATACAGAAGAATGAAACCAGATCTTTTAGTTCACTTTGTACAAAAATCAGCTCTAAGTGGACCAAAGACTTTAGACTTGAAACTCTAAAACTGTTAAAAGAAACAGTAGAAATGGGTAGATAACTTAGTCCAGTGGTTCTCAACTTTCCTAATGCTTTGACCTTTAATACAGTTCCCCATGTTGTGGTGACCCCAAACCGTAAAATTATGTCATTGCTACTGTTATGAATCATTATGTATATACCTGCCCAAAGGGGTTTTGACCCACAGGTTGAGAACTGCTGGCTGAGTCAATAAAGTACAAGCACAAACACCTGAGTTTGATCCCCAGAGCCCACATAAAATAACCTAGTCGTGATAAGACACACTTATAATCTCAGTACTAGGAAGCCAGGATCAATGGAGACTTTGGGCTCACATGATAATCAGTTTTGCCTACCAAGTGAATGCTAAACTAGTAACCCCTCCCCAAACCAAACTCCCAAAGAACAACAACCAAAAAACCAAAACAACAAAAAGAACCCAAAAGGTTTTCTTCCAGTGTGCCACTTAGGATCCCATTGTCATCATGGACCACAGGGGTGTCCCTGATGCTAAGATCCGCATCTTTGACTTGGGATGGAAGAAGGCAAAAGTTGATGAATTCCCACTTTGTGGCCAGATGACAATGAACAGCTTTTTCTTACCGTGGTATTAGTGTCAACAAATGCATGGGAAAGAGTGTGGCAAGGACAGCTTTTATATCCGAGTGAGGCTAATCCTTGCCATGTCATCTGAACCAACAGGATGATGTCCTATGCTGGGGCTGATAGGTTCCAGACAGTATGTGTGGCACCTTCAGGGAGCCTCAGGGCAGAGACCAGGGTTCACCCTGGCCAGGCTAGCATCACCTGCACCAAGCTGCAGAATAAGGAGAATGTGGTCGAGGCTCAAGTTCTCTGGTTACCAGACAATCCCCATTTCAAAGAAGTAGGGCTTCCCCAGGTTTAATGATTTGCAGATGAATTTGAAGACATGATTGCTGAGATACTCATACCTGATGGTTGTGGAGTCAAACATATCCCCAATCATGGTCCCTGAACAAGTGGAGAGCCCTGCACTTCTGAGGACTTTCACAGTGTTCTCTTGTACCCTACCAAATCATGTTCAGCCTGAAAAAAAAAATAGCACCTGCAGAAGGACATCCAAGACTGTCCTCTGGCCTCCACATGCATGCATGTAGTGACATACATACACAGTGCACAGAGAGAGGGAGGCAAAACACTTCAAGATTCCAGCTATAAAGCAAGGAGTTTCTCAATGGTATTTAAGCCACTCAAGAAATAAAATCAACAACTGACAAGCAGAATCCCATGAAATCAAAAGTATGTTTACTTGTATACAGTAAACATCTACTTCTGTGAGAAAAAAATAGCCCACACAATGACAGAAACATATTTCCAGCTGTATGCACGACAGAGAATTTATATCTAGATTAAAAGTTCAAAAACTACACAAGAAATCAAACAACCCAATCAATAAAACGGCTTTAAAAAGTGAAAAGACAGTTCTCAAAGAAGTAAACAAAAATGGCTAATAACATTTTAAAGTGTTCAACTTCACAAGTCATCAGAGAAGTTCAAGTCAAAACTATACAGGGATTGCATCTTACCACAGTCCAAATGTCAGTCATTAAAAACCAATAATCACAAACACTGGTAGGATATGTACAAATAAATGTGAGGTCTGACACTGCTAGTAGGAATGTAAGCTAGTCTAGCCATTATGGAAATTAATATGAAGGTTTTCTAACACTTACTGTCCATATGATTTATCTACAGCAGTCCTGAGAATTTACTCAAAAGTCTTTAAATTGACGCATCATACAGAAACACACACATTAGCGTTAAATGCAGCAGTCTTTATCGTAGCTAAAGTACGAAACCAATGTAGGTATCTAACAACTGAGAAATGGATAAGGAAAATGTAACACACATACACACACCTCTTTTAGCCAACAAACGTTACACCATTTTCAGGAAATTATGCAGCTAGACATATTATATCAAACAAAGTAAGCTAATCAAAGACAAATACATGTCACTTCTGGTTCCTAGATTTTATATAGATATTCAAAATCATGAATATACACATATACATAGGACTTAAAAGTAAAGCTGTCTAAGAACCAATGGGGTGGTGGGGAGAGAGGCATGAGAAAAAGTGAAGTGTCATAAAGATGAGTAAGTTCAACAAACAATATATACATGCATAAAAACATTAAAATACTCATAAAGTTTGAATGGAGACACCCTCCATGATGAAGAAAAAAGCCACTCTCAGAAGCCATACAATTATCTACAAATCCCAGAGCCAATATGAGCTCCCATCTTATGAGTCATTGGCTAGGTATCCCTGAGGCCTCCAAACTAATACAGGTTATTTCCACTGTGGTTGGTTGCCTAATTGTGGCTACATGGTGAGTAAGACCTCACTGCCGAGGCGGCCACACACTCTGGTCATACAGAGAAATTAAGCTAAAATGAAGGTGGACGCTTCCTACCTGCTTTACAGTGGTGCTTGCAGGCTGCTGGGTGAGAGGTGTCATCAACAATCGATTCAGCTAGATATACTTAGTCCACCTTGCACACTATACAGAGCAGGCAAGCAAGATGTGCTCACTGGTATGACTGATACTACTATTGGGGTAACCTAACTCTTCCTCCCTGGACTTGGGGCCTATTCCTCAAGAGAAAAGTCATGTCGAGGACTTTAGACCTGTAAAGCTGGAGCCAAGGACTGGTGAGATAGCTCAGCAGGTCAGAGCCTTTGCTGTGCAAGCATAAGAACCTATGTTTGAATACCTAACACCTATAGAAAACCCTGCAAACATGGCTGCATATGCCTGTAAGCCCGGTATTAGTACACAGAGGCAGGTTCTGCGAGCTCACTGGCCATTGAGACTATCTGAAGTAGTGAGCTCTGAGTTCAGTGCAAGACCCTGCCTTAAGGCAAGGCAGAGTAGATAAAGACATCTTAACATCTTCCTCTAGGCTCCACATCTGTACATATGGGAGCATGCATCCACATACTCACATACATGTACCACCCATATATATATGCCATACATACATACATACATACATACATACATACATACATACATATATACATACATACATATATACTTATACAAAAAAAGAAAAAGCTGGTCACTATGGAGACTATAGACCTTAGTGGGGAAAGTATGCTTTTGTTTTGCTAAAGAGATATGATACGCCTATCAAATCACCTCTAAATCTTTATACTTATGCCACTGCTTAGTGTTCCTGTCAGCTTTGGCCAAAGAAACTTTTTTTAATGGGAAGCAATTTTTCAGGGATGTTCAAAGTTCTGACAACTCAGAGCTTACTGAGTGTCTGGCCCTAAAAGGGACATCTACATCTGTCCTCCAAGGCGTAGGGAGTATTAAAGAAAATGGAAACAACATAGGAGGTGGGGGAAGGAAGAGAAGCGACATGAAATGCTGCCTTTGGGACATGACATGGCTGTCACAGTCATGATTTCGTTACAGCTCTCAGGTGAAAGCTATCCTGGCAGTTGGGAGTCAAGAAATACCACAGTCACACCACACAACAAACCTCACACAAGCCATTTATTGGGAAAGACATAGGAGGAAGATGGCTGCCTCTGCTCAGGAGAGAAGCAGCACAGAACTGGGCAGGAAGCAGGTTTATAAAAGGTTTTTAGGCAGATGAGGTGGGGGTTGTCTGAGATTAGAGGGATTTTGTGGCCTGATCTGGAGGCAAACTCAGGGATTGGTATGATTTTGTGACCTGACTGTCGGCCTGGCCACTCTCCCACCTCAATGGGTTAGAAAAGATGTGATGGCTGTTAGAGAAAGAAGTTTGGGAGTGGGGGAGGCTTAGCTTACAAAATTACAAAACAGTTATTGTTCCCTTCGTCATAAGACGTGTCTATAAATATTGTATCATGGATGAGGATGAGGTTCATGAGCCAAAGTATGCATGCTTTAGTAAATAACACCCCATCCATACTCACACACACAACTCTAAGTAAACTCAGCAGGCCACAAAGAGATAAGGGGGAAGAAAGAGAGAGAAAGACTACAAGGAAAGAGGAAGAGGACTCACTGGGGCTAAGGGGATAAAAGAGAATGAACATGGTCAAGATTCATTATATACAAGTAGAAAAGTGCCAAAGAATTAACCCAAATTCTTTAAATGAAGAAAATAATGTTCAATGTGTCTTTAAATCAAGTCATTAAAGTAGCACTGATGGAAAATGTGGTTTGCTTATGTACTATACATGAATATATATGTGCTGTTCTTCATGCTTTGAAGGTCCATGACAAATGGAGGGAATAAAGGCTCTCAACGAAGACTTGAATGTTCTTACATAGTACTATACTCGGCTAATATTAAAGCTGATATTGTATGTGTTGAGATGATTACATATATATTAATCTCTGGAAAATGCATACATGGATATTGGCATTGAAAAGTTCATGGTGTGAGCAGACTTCAGACACAGAGCTATGCATGTTAAATTGCTACAAGTTTGCACATGTTCTACCATAACTTTTAAACATTAAATAACTATATATTCATAATCCTTCTAGTTTCACACAGTTAAGGCTTCTTCTTACTTTCTAAGATAGTATATATTTAAAATGAAATTAAGGGTTTCTATTACCTAACCTCCCCCTCTTCCTTCCCTATACTCCCTGTCCATGCTTCCTTACCTCAGTGAATCCCCCTTTGCCTTTCACATCTTCTTGTTGTTGGTGGTGAATAAGTCACCTGACTGAGCCTAATTTTACAGGACTGCAGGTAAAGGTTATTTCTAGCAGCATGAACAATTTCCCAGTGGCTACAGCACTCAAGAAGATGGCTCTGCGTCCTCTAGCAATTGTTAACTGCCTACAAACGCACTGGAAGGGGTGGTGTCTAATGAGCCACTCTCCTCTGTTAACTGCCTACAAATCCTCAGGGAAATGAGGCCCGCCACACTCTATGAGGCCCATATTATGCATGCAGTCACAGCTGCTAAGAGACTAAAAGAGCAAGAAAGACCTTTATATATTTAATTTTTCTGTTAATACTTAAATAAAGAATATAGAATAATTTTATACCTATTCTATCTCCAAATATTTTATATCATATATCATACAGCCTCCAGAAATTTCCTCAATATAATCCTAAAAGAATTAGGCATTGGCCAGATGTGGTGACACACACCTTTAATTCCAGCACCAAGGAGGAAAAGGTATACAGATCTCAGTGATTGAGGCTGGCCTGGTCTACATAGTGAGTTCTAGGACAGCCATGGATATACAGTGAGACACTATCTCAAAATAGAAAGGAGGTGTGGGAGAGATTAAATGAATTAGGCATGACTCACTCAAGTATTAGCTCAGTATCACTTTGAAAGTTACTAGGACTTCACAGACCCTCTAGAGTCCTGCAACCATTCTCTAGTTATAGTAGTCTTAGAGAAACAATGTATCATCTCACTACCTCAAGACCTCATTCTGTTTACATTTTAATATGAATTTTCTCGAATTTACTTCTAGGTGAGCTTGCTCAATTTGCTGATAATACCAATATATCACTGCTCAGACTCTACATGACTATCCACTTTGTGTGTCAATCGGTACATCTTCCTTTTTCTCAAGTTTTTTTTTTTATTTTTAAATTTCTGTTTAATAATCTTATATTGTTTTTTTAAATTAATTTATTTTATACTCCAGATTTTATTCCCCTCCCAGTCTACCCCCCTAGGGTTGCACATCCCATACTTCCTCCCTGCCTTCCCCCACACTATCCTCTCCCTCCCCCCTCAAGTTTCCACATAGATGTCCCTACCCCACCCGCCCCACCAGACCTCTAAACTCCCTGGGGCCTCCTCCAGTCTCTTGAGGGTTAGGTCTATCTTCTCTGACTGAGTCCTCTGCCGTATATGTGTTGGGGCCCTTATCTCAGCTGGTGTATGCTGCCTGGTTGGTGATCCAGTGTCTGAGAGATCTCAGGGGTCCAGGTTAATTGAGACTGCTGGTCCTCCTACAGGGTTGCCCACCTCCTTAGCTCCCTCCAGCTTTTCCCTAATCCAAACAGGGGGGTTCAGCAGCTTCTGTTCATTGGTTGGGTGCACATATCTGCATTTGACTCTTTCAGCTGCTTGTTGGGTCTTTTAGAGAGCAGTCATGGTAGGTCCCTTTTTGTGAGCGCCTCATAGCCTCAGTAATGGTGTCAGGTCTTGGGGCCTCCCCTTGAGCTTGATCTCACTTTGGGCCTGTAGCTGGACCGCCTTTTCCTCAGGCTCTTCTCCATTTCCATCCCTGCATTTCTTTCTCCAGTTTTTAAAAATTTATTTTGTTTTATTTGTATGAGTGTTTTGTATGTATGTATGTATGTATGTATGTATGTATGTATGTATGTATGTATGCATGCATGCATGAACACCACATGCATGCTTGGTATCCAAGAAGATCAGAAAAGGACATCACATCAGATGCCCTGGAATTGGAGTGCAGACAGCTATGAACTACCATGTGAGTGGTGGGAACTGGACAGAGGTCTTCTACCAGAACAAGTGCTCTTCCATTTCAAGCTAAGCTATAGATATTAGTATATGTTTTCCCTCCTTAGTGTGTATGCATTTTTACACACAGTATGTTTCTATACAACTTAATAGATTCAGACAAACACTATGCATTTGTGTACCCCAACTTTCTATCTTGATACAGGAAAGGGTTCTCACCTGGGAAAGTCCCCTCCTACCTTTTCAGCCATCCTTTACCCATCTCCAGTTCCTCATGCACAGTAACTGTTCTTTCAGTTTATTTCTCTCCCATACTCTACTTGCCTTTGCTAGAACTTTATATAAAAACACATACTTAACATGTCTTATATGGCTTCTCTTAATTTTTCAATGATTTTTAGATCTACCCATAGTACTTTTATAATTACTAAAGTCAACTGACTTACCATAAAAATAACTATTAAGATGAGGCAGATGCCCACTATGATGAGGAAGGGGATCAGATAGTACTCCAAAGGAAGGCTCAGTTCTGGAACTAAGATAACGTGGCCCCTGGAAGAAAAAAATTAATAATCGATAGTTAATAACAACTATCAAGTTATATTAAAAATTAATGACATGGCCATTAAATTCAAATCTACTCTGCACACCTTATTTTCTAAGATATGATTTACAGTGGTTCTCAATCTATGGGTTGTGATCCCTTTGGGGGTTGACTGGCCCTTTCATAAGGGTCACCCAAGACCATCTGAAAATACATACATTTACATTATGATTCATGAGAGTAGCAAAATTACAGTTATGAAATAGCAATGGAAATAATTTTATGGTTGGGAGTCACCGCATGAGAAACTATATTTAAAATGGTTAAATTAGAAAAGTTGAGCGCCCCCAATTTAGGGGGTGCTTTTTGCACTTTTAAGTCTATTTTGCATATTGTTCAGAATAATCCCTGGAGGAATATTATTTACTGAATGCAATTAAGTATGCAAACATATTTTATATGTAACATCAGCATAAACAACAATAGGGCTTGAGAGATGGCTCGGTGGTTAAGAGTACTTCCTGCTGTTGCAGAGGACCTGTGTTCCAGCACCTAAATGGTGGTTCACAACCATCTGTAACTCCAATTATAGGGATCCAACACCTTCTTATGACGTCTACAGGCACCAGACACACACATGATGAACATATATATGTGCAAGAAAAACACAAAGAAAATAAAAATAATAAATCTTAAAAGCAAACAAACAAGCAAACAAACACAGTAGCACCTCTAGAAGCATGTAATAAAAGCTGACCTCATTCATTATTTCCATCAATATAAAACTCCTAAAGTCTGGGGCTGGAGAGAGGACAGCTCAGTGCTTAGGATCACTTGCTGGTCTTGCAGAGAAGTAGGGTTCAATTTCTCGTGTCTATATTGGGTGACTCACAACCTGCTCTAACTCCAACTACAGAGGACCAACTGTCCTCCTCAGGCCTCCACAGGCACCATGCATGTACACAGTACACATACATGTATATAGGCAAACACTCATGAATAGAAAAATAAAAATAAATACATCTGTTTTTCCCGCTACTTTGTAGCAATGGTTCTCAACCTTCCTAACTCATAAAATCATTTCATTGTTACTTTGTAACTGTAATTTTACTATAAACCATAATGTAAATAGCTGATATTCAGGATATCAGATATGTGTAACCCAAAGGCTGAGAAACCCTACTCTAGAGTAAATACTGACACAAGTTAAACCCTTCTCCTCCTTATGTTTTACCTGTTGTACCTTACACAATAGACATAGTCCTTGGACCCCTGCAATTATCTATGGGATATGGAATGAAAAAAATCTCATCAAGGAATTGCAAAGAGTAATTTCTTGTACATTTCCATGTTCTCCACAGTTTGACTGAAAGTGTCACAGAAATAATGTATGTTGTAGAGATGGAAATCGTAGAATATCACCTATCTCATTCCTCTTTGATATAATCATGCTGTTGGTTATATCCTATCAGATGAAAACAATGATCAGAATTAAGTTCACTGCCTTTCATGCATGGCCACACTTTACAAGGTATGAAAACATTGCTTCACAACTACCCTTGGTCTAAGCAGAGCTATAACGTGCTCAGCAGTGGGTGTTCTCTCCATTGGGAGGACTGGGGCACTAGACCCGACAGTGTTAGCCATGGTCTCCTGTTGCTCACTGCTAGGTGTTTTTCCCCCGATGGTGATAATACCACATACTCGGCTCAAGGGAAAGTAATAACAGTTATATTTTTTAAATTGTTTCTTTTCCCACTAACAAAAGTCTTTAGAATTTTACAGTACTTATGAAAAAATGAATATTTTTACTCCCATGCTGATTTTCCTGCTATTGTTTCTCAAATTTACATCTAAGGAATTCAACTAAACTGCAATAAATATAAACAGTATCAGGAATTTCTCCTAAACACCCTCCAAAACTTACTAGGACTGCTAGTGTCACTTCTCAGCAGAATAAAGGATAACAAATTATTTTATATGCACTTG